>NW_027513541.1:0-175059 GCF_048772815.1 Callospermophilus lateralis | reverse complement strand
GAGAAACTGCCTCTGAGCTTCCACACTTGAAATATATGTTGTTTTCAGGAGATTTGGCTTCCTCTGTAGTGAGAACATCAAAGCTGGGTCTGCATCTATGTGACCTGGAGGACATGGTTTCTTATTTTCCAATGAACAAGATGAAGCAGTGCTGAATCCTCTCTTTGTAGGTAAACTGAGGCCACTGGGGACTAAGTGTCTCCCCATGTGGACTGTGAAGCCATTTGGTCCTCTTCCACTTTTTGTGGTGTTTTTGCTGCTGCACTGTGAGTTTGGTATTTGTTTCACAAAATACAAGGAGCTAAACTGGGACACAGTCCTGGAGGGAGTTCTGTCACGTGTGGTGGGTCAGGGTCTGCAAGAGAATGCACCAACTAGGCTCCTATCTCTCACAGCTTGCCCCATTGCCCCCTTGTCCATATCAACCTGATTCTTAATTTTCCTCTGAAAACTCTCCATATAACAAGATGCCTTTACATATAAGGGTCTGTTGGCTGCACCATGTCAGTTACAAGCCATTTGGAATCCAATGGTAGATCCACATGGCCCTACCACGGATGTTTTATCAAACACCTCCCCACCACTGCTCTAGACATACTACTCAGCAGGCTCCAAATTTCTGGCATCTCTGTTCTACACCATTTTCATGAAACTCAGTAAATCAAGGCACTGTCTGGTATACTCATGATCAGCAACAGGACATCCAATGTTTCTCCAGTGCCACCTGGTCATAGGAATTTCAAAAATTTCATGGTATTTATCTAGCCATTTTTCAAGCATGAAGTTGGAGGCACTGTGGGTTTCAGTTCATTCAGCAAACATTAAATGGTGAGGAAGCTCATTTCAATGAAATCTCTGGAGAACTCTCACAGGCATGGCTTCCCAAAGAGTGGACAAAAGGTCACATTAGGCCAGGCCCATTGAGGTCTACAATGTGAGGTCCATGTGTGTTTTGACTCTCAACTATGGCTGCCATTTCTTTAAGAATAAAATCATGTGATATCCTTGGTGAGATTCCCAGGCCTCTGTGGAAATCCACCCGGGGCCTAGGTCTCAGTTTCCAAGAGCGACTTTCATGCGTGGCCTCTTAAAATCCCAACAAAATTCATGGCAATGCTTCTCTGAGTTCAGTTCCAAAACCCAGTCTCTAAGGGGAATCACACCAGAGTTCAGCCCACGTGGACCCAGTCATTTTTCCAATGCCACACAAATGACCAAAATTAAAACCAAAACACTCCCACATGGCCCTCATCTTATTTCATATAGTCAATCATCTTAACCTCTGGCTGGAGGTTTCCATGAGGGGCGCAGCCCAAGACAGTGTCCAAAATCAGCTCGTTTGCCCCTCATTTGTCTAAAGTCAGGGTAGCCTGGACACCGTTTCTGTGAACCAGGAGTGAACAAATAAGCCTGCCGTTAATACTTCTGTGTTTCTCCAATTTGAGGCCTACTGATTTTAGGTATCGATTCTTTAGGTGATTTAGAGTCATGCGAAAACACAAGTACCTCTGCAGGGCTTTGAAGAACTCATTTGACCCAAAGAATCCCTATTGTCATTTGATGGAGTGCAGGAACCTAACAGAGGAAGGCAAGAGACTTCATCCACAATGAATGAAATTTTTTGCCATTTTGGTTTTGGAAGCTCACATGGGATCATTCTTAAGATCCATCAGGTGCTGAGAATCTAAGTCACAGCCACACACAGGCCCAAGAGGCTGATAATGACACATCCCTTTCCAAAGCAATTAAGCAAAGAGCCACAGGTGAGGCCCATTCATTCCATTTGAAAACTGTTTTCATCAGGCTTCACAAAGGGGTGGCCTGAGGCAAAGACCTTCCTGACATTCAGTGCAACACAACAATAAGTAAGAAAAAGGCCCAAAGCAGGGTTTCTGCACTGAGACTTTCCTGGTCACACTGATATCTGAGTTTTCTGAGATGCTCGCCATTCTCTTCAGCTATCCAGTACATGGCCATGTCACAGAGCTTGGAGGTGGTACATATTTTGGACACAAATCCATGAGCCTATTCTGGAGAGTGGCCAGAATTCAGGAAAAAAAATACAACTTAGAAAGATAGCAGGTGTTGCACATCGATAAGACAAGCTGCAGTCCATTCATATATTGGGCAGGATGAATTTTGGTATGATTTATACTAGACAGGACACATCCATTAATGCATTCTCTTTTCTAATGTCTACAACAACGGACACAGTGGGATACACAGAAACAGAAACACTCGCCGTGTCAAATGACTTACTAGAAACTGTCCACTCCAAACCAAACAAACCGCCTTTCCTATCTATTCTGAGAACATGAGACAAAACAACAAACCCACACCCACTCCCACAAAGGCACCTCCTTCCCCCAAGTAGGTCTGTGACTATCCGGAGTGTCCTCTGACTGGTGGGCCATACTATGTTCCCCCGAAATGGCCTGTCTTCTCTCAGATCTTGTTTCCTTGACCAACTCTGTGAAGATGTCAGGAAAAAGTGGTTAGCCACTACCTGTTTTCTCAGGAAAGGTCCATCTTCAGAGCTCTCCTGGCATTTGGCCATCCTCACATCATTAGGTACCAAGAAAACTGACTCTGTCCTTAGTAAATCCAAACAAGTGAGCCCACTGGGACTGGGACTGTGACTGCCTCTGGGTGCCTGGCTTCTTGGATACCAAGTTCAGAGAGTTCCATCACCAAGGAAATGAGGTATGTCACATTCTTTGGAACTGAATGAGGTCACTGCCTTGGCAACCACTTTGTCCTAACAGTTGCTTCCAAGGGTAACATAAGATGGAGGTTGCCCCTACTTCCTGTGACACTTTTATAAGGTAGAATGTATATCACCATTGGCACCCGGGAACAGCTCTCCACTCAGCCCTGGTTTGGTCCATCTTCTGTACAATAAGAAGAGAGAGAGGCAGATTCAGACACATCCCTTCATCCTGACCAGGTTGTTTGCCATGGAAGATGACTTTTGCTCTCTCAGGTGCTTCATACCTGCCTACAACTTCTCCAGGTATCATTTGTGCATGGACATTTGAGGTTCTCATCAGGTGGAAGGTCCCCAAGTTTCCTGTATTGTAAGAACCACTCTGTCCCTGCTCTTCTGTAAAATGATTGAGGGAACAGTGTATACTTGGGGTTAAAAACAGGTTTGATTTGGGTTACGAGTGATTCTGTGTGATGAATAATGGTATTGGGAACCTGCAATATTTACAAGAATATAGAGGTGAAATATAAGTAGGAAAACAGAAATCTAGGTATGATTTGAAGCCCAGAAGGGTTTTGCCCTTGATTGGGATACTTAGCTTTGAATGATGTTCTGCAAAGATGCCTCAGATAATTCGATATACAATGGCATAGGACCTTGTACATTGGATGATTGAATTTAGAGAGAACATCCAGTCAAAAAGGGATATTCAATAGGATTAGGAAGATAGTCGGTAGGTTTAGGAAGAAGAGTGAGTATAGAATTTGGACCAAAAGTTCTTTAGCAATAGACTTTCGGTTGTTGAGTGAATGTAAATGTCAGCACATATGAAGAGTCAGTCACTATGTTGAACTGGGGAAAATATGTAGAAAAGCAGATATCAATAGAAATATTAGGAAATCAGGCAAAGTATAAAGTGAGTGATAGAATTAGACATTTTCAACAGGGTTGAGTTTGAATATATAAATTAGGAAAAAAACAAATATGTAGTCACCAATAGGATTGACAATTGACAGCATTAGGCAACCTGGACATGGATGTTTTTAGAAATCCATGTTCACTTTCCATTTAGGCTTTGGTACAATCATAAGTGTGACCTTTCCATTTTTTGTCCAGAATATTACTGTGATAATGAGGTGACATGAGTATTTCTTTCACCATTTCTGGGAGCAATATATTGAAGATGTAAAATGAGAATCGGGGTTACAAAGAGGTGTACCCTGTTTCTAGGAATATAGAGAAAAAGCATGAATAGACCATACTGTAAATAAATAATATAACTTTTTTGAACTTTAAATAATGAACTGAACTGATATCTGAAAAATTAAAGGAAATCGTATATTGATATACAATCATTCATTCCAACCAGGTATATATGTAATGGAAATATTTGTGTTTTGGTTTATCATGAAGAGTGTGTGACGTTTGCTTCAAAATGATTATGGAAATTCAAAATAATGTGTTTGGAAAGAAGTCTCACGAAAAGACCAGTCAAGAAACCCTGACAATACATGTGTTCTGAAGCAAGAAGTGGTGAAAGTTGAAACAAATGCTTATTAATTTGTGAACTTGTGGATGAAATGTATATCCTGTGATGTGCAAAAACTGAAGAAACAATAATGTACCAGTGTCGAATACAAATGAATGACAAATTACAGATCATGTCCCATAGGAGTCTACTTGCATTGATGTTAGACTGGGTCAGTTACTGTAGAATAATTAGGATTTGTATGCACCATTCACTGAAGTTAGTTTTCAGTACTAGGAAACAAATATGTATTTCAGGTGGATGAATATTTCTGATTATCATCTTGTGAAAAGTGGATTATAAATCCACATACATGAACATGAATGAATTTAGAGAGTGTATATTAGACACATATATTTCATATTTTGAAAAATTTGGAGAGTATATCTATATCTATATCTATATCTATACACACACACACACACACACACACACACACACAACTCACAGATATTAAAAAGTACCAATATAAATGCCAATCGAAATTCATCAGTAAATATGTATCATCCACAAATGCAAAAATATTTATTTTACTGAACATGAGTTAATGTATAATGTTGTTCTACTAGGACGCTCTCCTATAAGTTGAATTTTCATTTCCAACAGCATTTAGGAGGAGTGAACTCTTCTCACAATTTGTATCTGCCAAGACAGCCACCTCACAAAAATGTACGTGTGATACCTGGTAGGATTCTATATATGCATATAAATATACGTTTGTGAAGAGACTACAGAAAAAGGAAACAAGAATTCACATATTTGTTAAGTTTAAAACACATGGAGAATATTTCAAATAAATTTGACTAGATTTATAACTCCTACCTTATATAATGCAAATATCAAGTCCAACTATACAACATGTCTCCTCTGAAGTACTTGTATTTCTAATGTGTTGGGTTAATTTTCTCCATTATATTAGGATGAATAGTCTGAGTCTACTAGGTATGGGTTAGTGTCACGGATTCAGTATTTCGAATGGAAAATTGGAAAATGAATCCAATGTGTATGTAAATATATGCTGCACAAATATCCTCCCCCTCTCATTCAGAACAATGCCTTGACATTACCTTCACCCCAAGTAAGAAACAATTAGAGGAGAAGAGTTACAAAATCAGTGAATACATATCTGGAATGGAAAATGCTCAGGAGTTCACAACCTTGGAGGTGGTAGAGGAGTTTCCAAAACTAAGGGACCGGGTAAACACTCCACAAACATGGAGCTCTGCTGGCCTAAAAACTTTTTGAGAAACTGCCTCTGAGCTTCCACACTTGAAATATATGTTGTTTTCAGGAGATTTGGCTTCCTCTGTAGTGAGAACATCAAAGCTGGGTCTGCATCTATGTGACCTGGAGGACATGGTTCCTTATTTTCCAATGAACAAGATGAAGCAGTGCTGAATCCTCTCTTTGTAGGTAAACTGAGGCCACTGGGGACTAAGTGTCTCCCCATGTGGACTGTGAAGCCATTTGGTCCTCTTCCACTTTTTGTGGTGTTTTTGCTGCTGCACTGTGAGTTTGGTATTTGTTTCACAAAATACAAGGAGCTAAACTGGGACACAGTGCTGGAGGGAGTTCTGTCACGTGTGGTGGGTCAGGGTCTGCAAGAGAATGCACCAACTAGGCTCCTATCTCTCACAGCTTGCCCCATTGCCCCCTTGTCCATATCAACCTGATTCTTAATTTTCCTCTGAAAACTCTCCATATAACAAGATGCCTTTACATATAAGGGTCTGTTGGCTGCACCATGTCAGTTACAAGCCATTTGGAATCCAATGGTAGATCCACATGGCCCTACCACGGATGTTTTATCAAACACCTCCCCACCACTGCTCTAGACCCACTACTCAGCAGGCTCCAAATTTCTGGCATCTCTGTTCTACACCATTTTCATGAAACTCAGTAAATCAAGGCACTGTCTGGTATACTCATGATCAGCAACAGGACATCCAATGTTTCTCCAGTGCCACCTGGTCATAGGAATTTCAAAAATTTCATGGTATTTATCTAGCCATTTTTCAAGCATGAAGTTGGAGGCACTGTGGGTTTCAGTTCATTCAGCAAACATTAAATGGTGAGGAAGCTCATTTCAATGAAATCTCTGGAGAACTCTCACAGGCATGGCTTCCCAAAGAGTGGACAAAAGGTCACATTAGGCCAGGCCCATTGAGGTCTACAATGTGAGGTCCATGTGTGTTTTGACTCTCAACTATGGCTGCCATTTCTTTAAGAATAAAATCATGTGATATCCTTGCTGAGATTCCCAGGCCTCTGTGGAAATCCACCCGGGGCCTAGGTCTCAGTTTCCAAGAGCGACTTTCATGCGTGGCCTCTTAAAATCCCAACAAAATTCATGGCAATGCTTCTCTGAGTTCAGTTCCAAAACCCAGTCTCTAAGGGGAATCACACCAGAGTTCAAGCCCACGTGGACCCAGTCATTTTTTCCAATGCCACACAAATGACCAAAATTAAAACCAAAACACTCCCACATGGCCCTCATCTTATTTCATATAGTCAATCATCTTAACCTCTGGCTGGAGGTTTCCATGAGGGGCGCAGCCCAAGACAGTGTCCAAAATCAGCTCGTTTGCCCCTCATTTGTCTAAAGTCAGGGTAGCCTGGACACCGTTTCTGTGAACCAGGAGTGAACAAATAAGCCTGCCGTTAATACTTCTGTGTTTCTCCAAATTGAGGCCTACTGATTTTAGGTATCGATTCTTTAGTTGATTTAGAGTCATGCGAAAACACAAGCACCTCTGCAGGGCTTTGAAGAACTCATTTGACCCAAAGAATCCCTATTGTCATTTGATGGAGTGCAGGAACCTAACAGAGGAAGGCAAGAGACTTCATCCACAATGAATGAAATTTTTTGCCATTTTGGTTTTGGAAGTTCACATGGGATCATTCTTAAGATCCATCAGGTGCTGAGAATCTAAGTCACAGCCACACACAGGCCCAAGAGGCTGATAAAGACACATGCCTTTCCAAAGCAATTAAGCAAAGAGCCACAGGTGAGGCCCATTCATTTCCATTTGAAAACTGTTTTCTTCAGGCTTCACAAAGGGGTGGCCTGAGGCAAAGACCTTCCTGACATTCAGTGCAACACAACAATAAGTAAGCAAAAGGCCCAAAGCAGGGTTTCTGCACTGAGACTTTCCTGGTCACACTGATATCTGAGTTTTCTGAGATGCTCGCCATTCTCTTCAGCTATCCAGTACATGGCCATGTCACAGAGCTTGGAGGTGGTACATATTTTGGACACAAATCCATGAGCCTATTCTGGAGAGTGGCCAGAATTCAGGAAGAAAACTACAACTTAGAAAGATAGCAGGTGTTGCACATCGATAAGACAAGCTGCAGTCCATTCATATATTGGGCATGGGAAGATTTATACTAGACAGGACACATCCATTAATGCATTCTCTTTTCTAATGTCTACAACAACGGACACAGTGGGATACACAGAAACAGAAACACTCGCCGTGTCAAATGACTTACTAGAAACTGTCCACTCCAAACCAAACAAACCGCCTTTTCTATCTATTCTCAGAACATGAGACAAAACAACAAACCCACACCCACTCCCACAAAGGCACCTCCTTCCCCCAAGTACATCTGTGACTATCCGGAGTGTCCTCTGACTGGTGGGCCATACTATGTTCCCCCGAAATGGCCTGTCTTCTCTCAGATCTTGTTTCCTTGACCAACTCTGTGAAGATGTCAGGAAAAAGTGGTTAGCCACTACCTGTTTTCTCAGGAAAGGTCCATCTTCAGAGCTCTCCTGGCATTTGGCCATCCTCACATCATTAGGTACCAAGAAAACTGACTCTATCCTTAGTAAATCCAAACAAGTGAGCCCACTGGGACTGGGACTGCGACTGCCTCTGTGTGCCTGGCTTCTTGGATACCAAGTTCAGAGAGTTCCATCACCAAGGAAATGAGGTATGTCACATTCTTTGGAACTGAATGAGGTCACTGCCTTGGCAACCACTTTGTCCTAACAGTTGCTTCCAAGGGTAACATAAGATGGAGGTTGCCCCTACTTCCTGTGACACTTTCATAAGGTAGAATGTATATCACCATTGGCACCCGGGAACAGCTCTCCACTCAGCCCTGGTTTGGTCCATCTTCTGTACAATAAGAAGAGAGAGAGGCAGATTCAGACACATCCCTTCATTATGACCAGGTTGTTTGCCATGGAAGATGACTTTTGCTCTCTCAGGTGCTTCATACCTGCCTACAACTTCTCCAGGTATCATTTGTGCATGGACATTTGAGGTTCTCATCAGGTGGAAGGTCCCCAAGTTTCCTGTATTGTAAGAACCACTCTGTCCCTGCTCTTCTGTAAAATGATTGAGGGAACAGTGTATACTTGGGGTTAAAAACAGGTTTGATTTGCGTTACGAGTGATTCTGTGTGATGAATAATGGTATTGGGAACCTGCAATATTTACAAGAATATAGAGGTGAAATATAAGTAGGAAAACAGAAATCTAGGTATGATTTGAAGCCCAGAAGGGTTTTGCCCTTGATTGGGATACTTAGCTTTGAATGATGTTCTGCAAAGATGCCTCAGATAATTCGATATACAATGGCATAGGACCTTGTACATTGGATGATTGAAATTAGAGAGAACATCCAGTCAAAAAGGGATATTCAATAGGATTAGGAAGATAGTCGGTAGGTTTAGGAAGAAGAGTGAGTATAGAATTTGGACCAAAAGTTCTTTAGCAATAGACTTTCGGTTGTTGAGTGAATGTAAATGTCAGCACATATGAAGAGTCAGTCACTATGTTGAACTGGGGAAAATATGTAGAAAAGCAGATATCAATAGAAATATTAGGAAATCAGGCAAAGTATAAAGTGAGTGATAGAATTAGACATTTTCAACAGGGTTGAGTTTGAATATATAAATTAGGAAAAAAACAAATATGTAGTCACCAATAGGATTGACAATTGACAGCATTAGGCAACCTGGACATGGATGTTTTTAGAAATCCATGTTCACTTTCCATTTAGGCTTTGGTACAATCATAAGTGTGACCTTTCCATTTTTTGTCCAGAATATTACTGTGATAATGAGGTGACATGAGTATTTCTTTCACCATTTCTGGGAGCAATATATTGAAGATGTAAAATGAGAATCGGGGTTACAAAGAGGTGTACCCTGTTTCTAGGAATATAGAGAAAAAGCATGAATAGACCATACTGTAAATAAATAATATAACTTTTTTGAACTTTAAATAATGAACTGAACTGATATCTGAAAAATTAAAGGAAATCGTATATTGATATACAATCATTCATTCCAACCAGGTATATATGTAATGGAAATATTTGTGTTTTGGTTTATCATGAAGAGTGTGTGACGTTTGCTTCAAAATGATTATGGAAATTCAAAATAATGTGTTTGGAAAGAAGTCTCACGAAAAGACCAGTCAAGAAACCCTGACAATACATGTGTTCTGAAGCAAGAAGTGGTGAAAGTTGAAACAAATGCTTATTAATTTGTGAACTTGTGGATGAAATGTATATCCTGTGATGTGCAAAAACTGAAGAAACAATAATGTACCAGTGTCGAATACAAATGAATGACAAATTACAGATCATGTCCCATAGGAGTCTACTTGCATTGATGTTAGACTGGGTCAGTTACTGTAGAATAATTAGGATTTGTATGCACCATTCACTGAAGTTAGTTTTCAGTACTAGGAAACAAATATGTATTTCAGGTGGATGAATATTTCTGATTATCATCTTGTGAAAAGTGGATTATAAATCCACATACATGAACATGAATGAATTTAGAGAGTGTATATTAGACACATATATTTCATATTTTGAAAAATTTGGAGAGTATATCTATATCTATATCTATATCTATACACACACACCCACACACACACACACACACAACTCACAGATATTAAAAAGTACCAATATAAATGCCAATCGAAATTCATCAGTAAATATGTATCATCCACAAAAGAAAAATATTTATTTTACTGAACATGAGTTAATGTATAATGTTGTTCTACTAGGACGCTCTCCTATAAGTTGAATTTTCATTTCCAACAGCATTTAGGAGGAGTGAACTCTTCTCACAATTTGTATCTGCCAAGACAGCCACCTCACAAAAATGTACGTGTGATACCTGGTAGGATTCTATATATGCATATAAATATACGTTTGTGAAGAGACTACAGAAAAAGGAAACAAGAATTCACATATTTGTTAAGTTTAAAACACATGGAGAATATTTCAAATAAATTTGACTAGATTTATAACTCCTACCTTATATAATGCAAATATCAAGTCCAACGATACAACATGTCTCCTCTGAAGTACTTGTATTTCTAATGTGTTGGGTTAATTTTCTCCATTATATTAGGATGAATAGTCTGAGTCTACTAGGTATGGGTTAGTGTCACAGATTCAGTATTTCGAATGGAAAATTGGAAAATGAATCCAATGTGTATGTAAATATATGCTGCACAAATATCCTCCCGCTCTCATCCAGAACAATGCCTTGACATTACCTTCACCCCAAGTAAGAAACAATTAGAGGAGAAGAGTTACAAAATCAGTGAATACATATCTGGAATGGAAAATGCTCAGGAGTTCACAACCTTGGAGGTGGTAGAGGAGTTTCCAAAACTAAGGGACCGGGTAAACACTCCACAAACATGGAGCTCTGCTGGCCTAAAAACTTTTTGAGAAACTGCCTCTGAGCTTCCACACTTGAAATATATGTTGTTTTCAGGAGATTTGGCTTCCTCTGTAGTGAGAACATCAAAGCTGGGTCTGCATCTATGTGACCTGGAGGACATGGTTTCTTATTTTCCAATGAACAAGATGAAGCAGTGCTGAATCCTCTCTTTGTAGGTAAACTGAGGCCACTGGGGACTAAGTGTCTCCCCATGTGGACTGTGAAGCCATTTGGTCCTCTTCCACTTTTTGTGGTGTTTTTGCTGCTGCACTGTGAGTTTGGTATTTGTTTCACAAAATACAAGGAGCTAAACTGGGACACAGTCCTGGAGGGAGTTCTGTCACGTGTGGTGGGTCAGGGTCTGCAAGAGAATGCACCAACTAGGCTCCTATCTCTCACAGCTTGCCCCATTGCCCCCTTGTCCATATCAACCTGATTCTTAATTTTCCTCTGAAAACTCTCCATATAACAAGATGCCTTTACATATAAGGGTCTGTTGGCTGCACCATGTCAGTTACAAGCCATTTGGAATCCAATGGTAGATCCACATGGCCCTACCACGGATGTTTTATCAAACACCTCCCCACCACTGCTCTAGACATACTACTCAGCAGGCTCCAAATTTCTGGCATCTCTGTTCTACACCATTTTCATGAAACTCAGTAAATCAAGGCACTGTCTGGTATACTCATGATCAGCAACAGGACATCCAATGTTTCTCCAGTGCCACCTGGTCATAGGAATTTCAAAAATTTCATGGTATTTATCTAGCCATTTTTCAAGCATGAAGTTGGAGGCACTGTGGGTTTCAGTTCATTCAGCAAACATTAAATGGTGAGGAAGCTCATTTCAATGAAATCTCTGGAGAACTCTCACAGGCATGGCTTCCCAAAGAGTGGACAAAAGGTCACATTAGGCCAGGCCCATTGAGGTCTACAATGTGAGGTCCATGTGTGTTTTGACTCTCAACTATGGCTGCCATTTCTTTAAGAATAAAATCATGTGATATCCTTGGTGAGATTCCCAGGCCTCTGTGGAAATCCACCCGGGGCCTAGGTCTCAGTTTCCAAGAGCGACTTTCATGCGTGGCCTCTTAAAATCCCAACAAAATTCATGGCAATGCTTCTCTGAGTTCAGTTCCAAAACCCAGTCTCTAAGGGGAATCACACCAGAGTTCAGCCCACGTGGACCCAGTCATTTTTTCCAATGCCACACAAATGACCAAAATTAAAACCAAAACACTCCCACATGGCCCTCATCTTATTTCATATAGTCAATCATCTTAACCTCTGGCTGGAGGTTTCCATGAGGGGCGCAGCCCAAGACAGTGTCCAAAATCAGCTCGTTTGCCCCTCATTTGTCTAAAGTCAGGGTAGCCTGGACACCGTTTCTGTGAACCAGGAGTGAACAAATAAGCCTGCCGTTAATACTTCTGTGTTTCTCCAATTTGAGGCCTACTGATTTTAGGTATCGATTCTTTAGGTGATTTAGAGTCATGCGAAAACACAAGTACCTCTGCAGGGCTTTGAAGAACTCATTTGACCCAAAGAATCCCTATTGTCATTTGATGGAGTGCAGGAACCTAACAGAGGAAGGCAAGAGACTTCATCCACAATGAATGAAATTTTTTGCCATTTTGGTTTTGGAAGCTCACATGGGATCATTCTTAAGATCCATCAGGTGCTGAGAATCTAAGTCACAGCCACACACAGGCCCAAGAGGCTGATAATGACACATCCCTTTCCAAAGCAATTAAGCAAAGAGCCACAGGTGAGGCCCATTCATTTCCATTTGAAAACTGTTTTCATCAGGCTTCACAAAGGGGTGGCCTGAGGCAAAGACCTTCCTGACATTCAGTGCAACACAACAATAAGTAAGAAAAAGGCCCAAAGCAGGGTTTCTGCACTGAGACTTTCCTGGTCACACTGATATCTGAGTTTTCTGAGATGCTCGCCATTCTCTTCAGCTATCCAGTACATGGCCATGTCACAGAGCTTGGAGGTGGTACATATTTTGGACACAAATCCATGAGCCTATTCTGGAGAGTGGCCAGAATTCAGGAAAAAAAATACAACTTAGAAAGATAGCAGGTGTTGCACATCGATAAGACAAGCTGCAGTCCATTCATATATTGGGCAGGATGAATTTTGGTATGATTTATACTAGACAGGACACATCCATTAATGCATTCTCTTTTCTAATGTCTACAACAACGGACACAGTGGGATACACAGAAACAGAAACACTCGCCGTGTCAAATGACTTACTAGAAACTGTCCACTCCAAACCAAACAAACCGCCTTTCCTATCTATTCTGAGAACATGAGACAAAACAACAAACCCACACCCACTCCCACAAAGGCACCTCCTTCCCCCAAGTAGGTCTGTGACTATCCGGAGTGTCCTCTGACTGGTGGGCCATACTATGTTCCCCCGAAATGGCCTGTCTTCTCTCAGATCTTGTTTCCTTGACCAACTCTGTGAAGATGTCAGGAAAAAGTGGTTAGCCACTACCTGTTTTCTCAGGAAAGGTCCATCTTCAGAGCTCTCCTGGCATTTGGCCATCCTCACATCATTAGGTACCAAGAAAACTGACTCTATCCTTAGTAAATCCAAACAAGTGAGCCCACTGGGACTGGGACTGTGACTGCCTCTGGGTGCCTGGCTTCTTGGATACCAAGTTCAGAGAGTTCCATCACCAAGGAAATGAGGTATGTCACATTCTTTGGAACTGAATGAGGTCACTGCCTTGGCAACCACTTTGTCCTAACAGTTGCTTCCAAGGGTAACATAAGATGGAGGTTGCCCCTACTTCCTGTGACACTTTTATAAGGTAGAATGTATATCACCATTGGCACCCGGGAACAGCTCTCCACTCAGCCCTGGTTTGGTCCATCTTCTGTACAATAAGAAGAGAGAGAGGCAGATTCAGACACATCCCTTCATCCTGACCAGGTTGTTTGCCATGGAAGATGACTTTTGCTCTCTCAGGTGCTTCATACCTGCCTACAACTTCTCCAGGTATCATTTGTGCATGGACATTTGAGGTTCTCATCAGGTGGAAGGTCCCCAAGTTTCCTGTATTGTAAGAACCACTCTGTCCCTGCTCTTCTGTAAAATGATTGAGGGAACAGTGTATACTTGGGGTTAAAAACAGGTTTGATTTGGGTTACGAGTGATTCTGTGTGATGAATAATGGTATTGGGAACCTGCAATATTTACAAGAATATAGAGGTGAAATATAAGTAGGAAAACAGAAATCTAGGTATGATTTGAAGCCCAGAAGGGTTTTGCCCTTGATTGGGATACTTAGCTTTGAATGATGTTCTGCAAAGATGCCTCAGATAATTCGATATACAATGGCATAGGACCTTGTACATTGGATGATTGAATTTAGAGAGAACATCCAGTCAAAAAGGGATATTCAATAGGATTAGGAAGATAGTCGGTAGGTTTAGGAAGAAGAGTGAGTATAGAATTTGGACCAAAAGTTCTTTAGCAATAGACTTTCGGTTGTTGAGTGAATGTAAATGTCAGCACATATGAAGAGTCAGTCACTATGTTGAACTGGGGAAAATATGTAGAAAAGCAGATATCAATAGAAATATTAGGAAATCAGGCAAAGTATAAAGTGAGTGATAGAATTAGACATTTTCAACAGGGTTGAGTTTGAATATATAAATTAGGAAAAAAACAAATATGTAGTCACCAATAGGATTGACAATTGACAGCATTAGGCAACCTGGACATGGATGTTTTTAGAAATCCATGTTCACTTTCCATTTAGGCTTTGGTACAATCATAAGTGTGACCTTTCCATTTTTTGTCCAGAATATTACTGTGATAATGAGGTGACATGAGTATTTCTTTCACCATTTCTGGGAGCAATATATTGAAGATGTAAAATGAGAATCGGGGTTACAAAGAGGTGTACCCTGTTTCTAGGAATATAGAGAAAAAGCATGAATAGACCATACTGTAAATAAATAATATAACTTTTTTGAACTTTAAATAATGAACTGAACTGATATCTGAAAAATTAAAGGAAATCGTATATTGATATACAATCATTCATTCCAACCAGGTATATATGTAATGGAAATATTTGTGTTTTGGTTTATCATGAAGAGTGTGTGACGTTTGCTTCAAAATGATTATGGAAATTCAAAATAATGTGTTTGGAAAGAAGTCTCACGAAAAGACCAGTCAAGAAACCCTGACAATACATGTGTTCTGAAGCAAGAAGTGGTGAAAGTTGAAACAAATGCTTATTAATTTGTGAACTTGTGGATGAAATGTATATCCTGTGATGTGCAAAAACTGAAGAAACAATAATGTACCAGTGTCGAATACAAATGAATGACAAATTACAGATCATGTCCCATAGGAGTCTACTTGCATTGATGTTAGACTGGGTCAGTTACTGTAGAATAATTAGGATTTGTATGCACCATTCACTGAAGTTAGTTTTCAGTACTAGGAAACAAATATGTATTTCAGGTGGATGAATATTTCTGATTATCATCTTGTGAAAAGTGGATTATAAATCCACATACATGAACATGAATGAATTTAGAGAGTGTATATTAGACACATATATTTCATATTTTGAAAAATTTGGAGAGTATATCTATATCTATATCTATATCTATACACACACACACACACACACACACACACACACACAACTCACAGATATTAAAAAGTACCAATATAAATGCCAATCGAAATTCATCAGTAAATATGTATCATCCACAAATGCAAAAATATTTATTTTACTGAACATGAGTTAATGTATAATGTTGTTCTACTAGGACGCTCTCCTATAAGTTGAATTTTCATTTCCAACAGCATTTAGGAGGAGTGAACTCTTCTCACAATTTGTATCTGCCAAGACAGCCACCTCACAAAAATGTACGTGTGATACCTGGTAGGATTCTATATATGCATATAAATATACGTTTGTGAAGAGACTACAGAAAAAGGAAACAAGAATTCACATATTTGTTAAGTTTAAAACACATGGAGAATATTTCAAATAAATTTGACTAGATTTATAACTCCTACCTTATATAATGCAAATATCAAGTCCAACTATACAACATGTCTCCTCTGAAGTACTTGTATTTCTAATGTGTTGGGTTAATTTTCTCCATTATATTAGGATGAATAGTCTGAGTCTACTAGGTATGGGTTAGTGTCACGGATTCAGTATTTCGAATGGAAAATTGGAAAATGAATCCAATGTGTATGTAAATATATGCTGCACAAATATCCTCCCCCTCTCATTCAGAACAATGCCTTGACATTACCTTCACCCCAAGTAAGAAACAATTAGAGGAGAAGAGTTACAAAATCAGTGAATACATATCTGGAATGGAAAATGCTCAGGAGTTCACAACCTTGGAGGTGGTAGAGGAGTTTCCAAAACTAAGGGACCGGGTAAACACTCCACAAACATGGAGCTCTGCTGGCCTAAAAACTTTTTGAGAAACTGCCTCTGAGCTTCCACACTTGAAATATATGTTGTTTTCAGGAGATTTGGCTTCCTCTGTAGTGAGAACATCAAAGCTGGGTCTGCATCTATGTGACCTGGAGGACATGGTTCCTTATTTTCCAATGAACAAGATGAAGCAGTGCTGAATCCTCTCTTTGTAGGTAAACTGAGGCCACTGGGGACTAAGTGTCTCCCCATGTGGACTGTGAAGCCATTTGGTCCTCTTCCACTTTTTGTGGTGTTTTTGCTGCTGCACTGTGAGTTTGGTATTTGTTTCACAAAATACAAGGAGCTAAACTGGGACACAGTGCTGGAGGGAGTTCTGTCACGTGTGGTGGGTCAGGGTCTGCAAGAGAATGCACCAACTAGGCTCCTATCTCTCACAGCTTGCCCCATTGCCCCCTTGTCCATATCAACCTGATTCTTAATTTTCCTCTGAAAACTCTCCATATAACAAGATGCCTTTACATATAAGGGTCTGTTGGCTGCACCATGTCAGTTACAAGCCATTTGGAATCCAATGGTAGATCCACATGGCCCTACCACGGATGTTTTATCAAACACCTCCCCACCACTGCTCTAGACCCACTACTCAGCAGGCTCCAAATTTCTGGCATCTCTGTTCTACACCATTTTCATGAAACTCAGTAAATCAAGGCACTGTCTGGTATACTCATGATCAGCAACAGGACATCCAATGTTTCTCCAGTGCCACCTGGTCATAGGAATTTCAAAAATTTCATGGTATTTATCTAGCCATTTTTCAAGCATGAAGTTGGAGGCACTGTGGGTTTCAGTTCATTCAGCAAACATTAAATGGTGAGGAAGCTCATTTCAATGAAATCTCTGGAGAACTCTCACAGGCATGGCTTCCCAAAGAGTGGACAAAAGGTCACATTAGGCCAGGCCCATTGAGGTCTACAATGTGAGGTCCATGTGTGTTTTGACTCTCAACTATGGCTGCCATTTCTTTAAGAATAAAATCATGTGATATCCTTGCTGAGATTCCCAGGCCTCTGTGGAAATCCACCCGGGGCCTAGGTCTCAGTTTCCAAGAGCGACTTTCATGCGTGGCCTCTTAAAATCCCAACAAAATTCATGGCAATGCTTCTCTGAGTTCAGTTCCAAAACCCAGTCTCTAAGGGGAATCACACCAGAGTTCAAGCCCACGTGGACCCAGTCATTTTTTCCAATGCCACACAAATGACCAAAATTAAAACCAAAACACTCCCACATGGCCCTCATCTTATTTCATATAGTCAATCATCTTAACCTCTGGCTGGAGGTTTCCATGAGGGGCGCAGCCCAAGACAGTGTCCAAAATCAGCTCGTTTGCCCCTCATTTGTCTAAAGTCAGGGTAGCCTGGACACCGTTTCTGTGAACCAGGAGTGAACAAATAAGCCTGCCGTTAATACTTCTGTGTTTCTCCAAATTGAGGCCTACTGATTTTAGGTATCGATTCTTTAGTTGATTTAGAGTCATGCGAAAACACAAGCACCTCTGCAGGGCTTTGAAGAACTCATTTGACCCAAAGAATCCCTATTGTCATTTGATGGAGTGCAGGAACCTAACAGAGGAAGGCAAGAGACTTCATCCACAATGAATGAAATTTTTTGCCATTTTGGTTTTGGAAGTTCACATGGGATCATTCTTAAGATCCATCAGGTGCTGAGAATCTAAGTCACAGCCACACACAGGCCCAAGAGGCTGATAAAGACACATGCCTTTCCAAAGCAATTAAGCAAAGAGCCACAGGTGAGGCCCATTCATTTCCATTTGAAAACTGTTTTCTTCAGGCTTCACAAAGGGGTGGCCTGAGGCAAAGACCTTCCTGACATTCAGTGCAACACAACAATAAGTAAGCAAAAGGCCCAAAGCAGGGTTTCTGCACTGAGACTTTCCTGGTCACACTGATATCTGAGTTTTCTGAGATGCTCGCCATTCTCTTCAGCTATCCAGTACATGGCCATGTCACAGAGCTTGGAGGTGGTACATATTTTGGACACAAATCCATGAGCCTATTCTGGAGAGTGGCCAGAATTCAGGAAGAAAACTACAACTTAGAAAGATAGCAGGTGTTGCACATCGATAAGACAAGCTGCAGTCCATTCATATATTGGGCATGGGAAGATTTATACTAGACAGGACACATCCATTAATGCATTCTCTTTTCTAATGTCTACAACAACGGACACAGTGGGATACACAGAAACAGAAACACTCGCCGTGTCAAATGACTTACTAGAAACTGTTCACTCCAAACCAAACAAACCGCCTTTCCTATCTATTCTGAGAACATGAGACAAAACAACAAACCCACACCCACTCCCACAATGGCATCTCCTTCCCCCAAGTAGGTCTGTGACTATCCGGAGTGTCCTCTGACTGGTGGGCCATACTATGTTCCCCCGAAATGGCCTGTCTTCTCTCAGATCTTGTTTCCTTGACCAACTCTGTGAAGATGTCAGGAAAAAGTGGTTAGCCACTACCTGTTTTCTCAGGAAAGGTCCATCTTCAGAGCTCTCCTGGCATTTGGCCATCCTCACATCATTAGGTACCAAGAAAACTGACTCTGTCCTTAGTAAATCCAAACAAGTGAGCCCACTGGGACTGGGACTGCGACTGCCTCTGTGTGCCTGGCTTCTTGGATACCAAGTTCAGAGAGTTCCATCACCAAGGAAATGAGGTATGTCACATTCTTTGGAACTGAATGAGGTCACTGCCTTGGCAACCACATTGTCCTAACAGTTGCTTCCAAGGGTAACATAAGATGGAGGTTGCCCCTACTTCCTGTGACACTTTCATAAGGTAGAATGTATATCACCATTGGCACCCGGGAACAGCTCTCCACTCAGCCCTGGTTTGGTCCATCTTCTGTACAATAAGAAGAGAGAGAGGCAGATTCAGACACATCCCTTCATTATGACCAGGTTGTTTGCCATGGAAGATGACTTTTGCTCTCTCAGGTGCTTCATACCTGCCTACAACTTCTCCAGGTATCATTTGTGCATGGACATTTGAGGTTCTCATCAGGTGGAAGGTCCCCAAGTTTCCTGTATTGTAAGAACCACTCTGTCCCTGCTCTTCTGTAAAATGATTGAGGGAACAGTGTATACTTGGGGTTAAAAACAGGTTTGATTTGCGTTACGAGTGATTCTGTGTGATGAATAATGGTATTGGGAACCTGCAATATTTACAAGAATATAGAGGTGAAATATAAGTAGGAAAACAGAAATCTAGGTATGATTTGAAGCCCAGAAGGGTTTTGCCCTTGATTGGGATACTTAGCTTTGAATGATGTTCTGCAAAGATGCCTCAGATAATTCGATATACAATGGCATAGGACCTTGTACATTGGATGATTGAAATTAGAGAGAACATCCAGTCAAAAAGGGATATTCAATAGGATTAGGAAGATAGTCGGTAGGTTTAGGAAGAAGAGTGAGTATAGAATTTGGACCAAAAGTTCTTTAGCAATAGACTTTCGGTTGTTGAGTGAATGTAAATGTCAGCACATATGAAGAGTCAGTCACTATGTTGAACTGGGGAAAATATGTAGAAAAGCAGATATCAATAGAAATATTAGGAAATCAGGCAAAGTATAAAGTGAGTGATAGAATTAGACATTTTCAACAGGGTTGAGTTTGAATATATAAATTAGGAAAAAAACAAATATGTAGTCACCAATAGGATTGACAATTGACAGCATTAGGCAACCTGGACATGGATGTTTTTAGAAATCCATGTTCACTTTCCATTTAGGCTTTGGTACAATCATAAGTGTGACCTTTCCATTTTTTGTCCATAATATTACTGTGATAATGAGGTGACATGAGTATTTCTTTCACCATTTCTGGGAGCAATATATTGAAGATGTAAAATGAGAATCGGGGTTACAAAGAGGTGTACCCTGTTTCTAGGAATATAGAGAAAAAGCATGAATAGACCATACTGTGAATAAATAATATAACTTTTTTGAACTTTAAATAATGAACTGAACTGATATCTGAAAAATTAAAGGAAATCGTATATTGATATACAATCATTCATTCCAACCAGGTATATATGTAATGGAAATATTTGTGTTTTGGTTTATCATGAAGAGTGTGTGACGTTTGCTTCAAAATGATTATGGAAATTCAAAATAATGTGTTTGGAAAGAAGTCTCACGAAAAGACCAGTCAAGAAACCCTGACAATACATGTGTTCTGAAGCAAGAAGTGGTGAAAGTTGAAACAAATGCTTATTAATTTGTGAACTTGTGGATGAAATGTATATCCTGTGATGTGCAAAAACTGAAGAAACAATAATGTACCAGTGTCGAATACAAATGAATGACAAATTACAGATCATGTCCCATAGGAGTCTACTTGCATTGATGTTAGACTGGGTCAGTTACTGTAGAATAATTAGGATTTGTATGCACCATTCACTGAAGTTAGTTTTCAGTACTAGGAAACAAATATGTATTTCAGGTGGATGAATATTTCTGATTATCATCTTGTGAAAAGTGGATTATAAATCCACATACATGAACATGAATGAATTTAGAGAGTGTATATTAGACACATATATTTCATATTTTGAAAAATTTGGAGAGTATATCTATATCTATATCTATATCTATACACACACACACACACACACACACACACACACACAACTCACAGATATTAAAAAGTACCAATATAAATGCCAATCGAAATTCATCAGTAAATATGTATCATCCACAAATGCAAAAATATTTATTTTACTGAACATGAGTTAATGTATAATGTTGTTCTACTAGGACGCTCTCCTATAAGTTGAATTTTCATTTCCAACAGCATTTAGGAGGAGTGAACTCTTCTCACAATTTGTATCTGCCAAGACAGCCACCTCACAAAAATGTACGTGTGATAATGGTAGGATTCTATATATGCATATAAATAAACGTTTGTGAAGAGACTACAGAAAAAGGAAACAAGAATTCACATATTTGTTAAGTTTAAAACACATGGAGAATATTTCAAATAAATTTGACTAGATTTATAACTCCTACCTTATATAATGCAAATATCAAGTCCAACTATACAACATGTCTCCTCTGAAGTACTTGTATTTCTAATGTGTTGGGTTAATTTTCTCCATTATATTAGGATGAATAGTCTGAGTCTACTAGGTATGGGTTAGTGTCAGGGATTCAGTATTTCGAATGGAAAATTGGAAAATGAATCCAATGTGTATGTAAAAATATGCTGCACAAATATCCTCCCGCTCTCATCCAGAACAATGCCTTGACATTACCTTCACCCCAAGTAAGACACAATTAGAGGAGAAGAGTTACAAAATCAGTGAATACATATCTGGAATGGAAAATGCTCAGGAGTTCACAACCTTGGAGGTGGTAGAGGAGTTTCCAAAACTAAGGGACAGGGTAAACCCTCCACAAACATGGAGCTCTGCTGGCCTAAAAACTTTTTGAGAAACTGCCTCTGAGCTTCCACACTTGAAATATATGTTGTTTTAAGGAGATTTGCCTTCCTCTGTAGTGAGAACATCAAAGCTGGGTCTGCATCTATGTGACCTGGAGGACATGGTTTCTTATTTTCCAATGAACAAGATGAAGCAGTGCTGAATCCTCTCTTTGTAGGTAAACTGAGGCCACTGGGGACTAAGTGTCTCCCCGTGTGGACTGTGAAGCCATTTGGTCCTCTTCCACTTTTTGTGGTGTTTTTGCTGCTGCACTGTGAGTTTGGTATTTGTTTCACGAAATACTAGGAGCTAAACTGGGACACAGTGCTGGAGGGAGTTCTGTCACGTGTGGTGGGTCAGGGTCTGCAAGAGAATGCACCAACTAGGCTCCTATCTCTCACAGCTTGCCCCATTGCCCCCTTGTCCATATCAACCTGATTCTTAATTTTCCTCTGAAAACTCTCCATATAACAAGATGCCTTTACATATAAGGGTCTGTTGGCTGCACCATGTCAGTTACAAGCCATTTGGAATCCAATGGTAGATCCACATGGCCCTACCACGGATGTTTTATCAAACACCTCCCCACCACTGCTCTAGACCCACTACTCAGCAGGCTCCAAATTTCAGGCATCTCTGTTCTACACCATTTTCATGAAACTCAGTAAATCAAGGCACTGTCTGGTATACTCATGATCAGCAACAGGACATCCAATGTTTCTCCAGTGCCACCTGGTCATAGGAATTTCAAAAATTTCATGGTATTTATCTAGCCATTTTTCAAGCATGAAGTTGGAGGCACTGTGGGTTTCAGTTCATTCAGCAAACATTAAATGGTGAGGAAGCTCATTTCAATGAAATCTCTGGAGAACTCTCACAGGCATGGCTTCCCAAAGAGTGGACAAAAGGTCACATTAGGCCAGGCCCATTGAGGTCTACAATGTGAGGTCCATGTGTGTTTTGACTCTCAACTATGGCTGCCATTTCTTTAAGAATAAAATCATGTGATATCCTTGCTGAGATTCCCAGGCCTCTGTGGAAATCCACCCGGGGCCTAGGTCTCAGTTTCCAAGAGCGACTTTCATGCGTGGCCTCTTAAAATCCCAACAAAATGCATGGCAATGCTTCTCTGAGTTCAGTTCCAAAACCCAGTCTCTAAGGGGAATCACACCAGAGTTCAAGCCCACGTGGACCCAGTCATTTTTTCCAATGCCACACAAATGACCAAAATTAAAACCAAAACACTCCCACATGGCCCTCAACTTATTCCATATAGTCAATCATCTTAACCTCTGGCTGGAGGTTTCCATGAGGGGCGCAGCCCAAGACAGTGTCCAAAATCAGCTCATTTGCCCCTCATTTGTCTAAAGTCAGGGTAGCCTGGACACCGTTTCTGTGAACCAGGAGTGAACAAATAAGCCTGCCGTTAATACTTCTGTGTTTCTCCAATTTGAGGCCTACTGATTTTAGGTATCGATTCTTTAGGTGATTTAGAGTCATGGGAAAACACAAGCACCTCTGCAGGGCTTTGAAGAACTCATTTGACCCAAAGAATCCCTATTGTCATTTGATGGAGTGCAGGAACCTAACAGAGGAAGGCAAGAGACTTCATCCACAATGAATGAAATTTTTTGCCATTTTGGTTTTGAAAGCTCACATGGGATCATTCTTAAGATCCATCAGGTGCTGAGAATCTAAGTCACAGCCACACACAGGCCCAAGAGGCTGATAAAGACACATCCCTTTCCAAAGCAATTAAGCAAAGAGCCACAGGTGAGGCCCATTCATTTCCATTTGAAAACTGTTTTCTTCAGGCTTCACAAAGGGGTGGCCTGAGGCAAAGACCTTCCTGACATTCAGTGCAACACAACAATAAGTAAGCAAAAGGCCCAAAGCAGGGTTTCTGCACTGAGACTTTCCTGGTCACACTGATATCTGAGTTTTCTGAGATGCTCGCCATTCTCTTCAGCTATCCAGTACATGGCCATGTCACAGAGCTTGGAGGTGGTACATATTTTGGACACAAATCCATGAGCCTATTCTGGAGAGTGGCCAGAATTCAGGAAAAAAAATACAACTTAGAAAGATAGCAGGTGTTGCACATCGATAAGACAAGCTGCAGTCCATTCATATATTGGGCAGGATGAATTTTGGTATGATTTATACTAGACAGGACACATCCATTAATGCATTCTCTTTTCTAATGTCTACAACAACGGACACAGTGGGATACACAGAAACAGAAACACTCGCCGTGTCAAATGACTTACTAGAAACTGTCCACTCCAAACCAAACAAACCGCCTTTCCTATCTATTCTGAGAACATGAGACAAAACAACAAACCCACACCCACTCCCACAAAGGCACCTCCTTCCCCCAAGTAGGTCTGTGACTATCCGGAGTGTCCTCTGACTGGTGGGCCATACTATGTTCCCCCGAAATGGCCTGTCTTCTCTCAGATCTTGTTTCCTTGACCAACTCTGTGAAGATGTCAGGAAAAAGTGGTTAGCCACTACCTGTTTTCTCAGGAAAGGTCCATCTTCAGAGCTCTCCTGGCATTTGGCCATCCTCACATCATTAGGTACCAAGAAAACTGACTCTGTCCTTGGTAAATCCAAACAAGTGAGCCCACTGGGACTGGGACTGCCACTGCATCTGTGTGCTTGGCTTCTTGGATACCAAGTTCAGAGAGTTCCATCACCAAGGAAATGAGGTATGTCACATTCTTTGGAACTGAATGAGGTCACTGCCTTGGCATCCACTTTGTCCTAACAGTTGCTTCCAAGGGTAACATAAAATGGAGGTTGCCCCCGCTTCCTGTGACACTTTCATAAGGTAGAATGTATATCACCATTGGCACCCGGGAACAGCTCTCCACTCAGGCCTGGTTTGGACCATCTTCTCTACAATAAGAAGAGAGAGATTCAGATTCAGACACATCCCTTCATCCTGACCAGGTTGTTTGCCATGGAAGATGACTTTTGCTCTCTCAGGTGCTTCATACCTGCCTACAACTTCTCCAGGTATCATTTGTGCATGGACATTTGAGGTTCTCATCAGGTGGAAGGTCCCCAACTTTCCTGTATTGTAAGAACCACTCTGTCCCTGCTCTTCTGTAAAATGATTGAGGGAACAGTGTATACTTGGGGTAAAAACAGGTTTGATTTGGGTTACGAGTGATACTGTGTGATGAATAATTGTATTCGGAACCTGCAATATTTACAAGAATATAGAGGTGAAATATAAGTAGGAAAACAGAAATCTAGGTATGATTTGAAGCCCTGAAGGGTTTTGCCCTTGATTGGGATACTTAGCTTTGAATGATGTTCTGCAAAGTTTCCTCAGATAATTCGATATACAATGGCATAGGACCTTGTACATTGGATGATTGAATTTAGAAGAGAACATCCAGTCAAAAAGGGATATTCAGTAGGATTAGGAAGATAGTCTGTAGGTTTAGGAAGAAGAGTGAGTATAGGATTTGGACCAAAAGTTCCTTAGCAAGGGTCTGTTGGCTGCACCATGTCAGTTACAAGCCATTTGGAATCCAATGGTAGATCCACATGGCCCTACCACGGATGTTTTATCAAACACCTCCCCACCACTGCTCTAGACCCACTACTCAGCAGGCTCCAAATTTCTGGCATCTCTGTTCTACACCATTTTCATGAAACTCAGTAAATCAAGGCACTGTCTGGTATACTCATGATCAGCAAGAGGACATCCAATGTTTCTCCAGTGCCACCTGGTCATAGGAATTTCAAAAATTTCATGGTATTTATCTAGCCATTTTTCAAGCATGAAGTTGGAGGCACTGTGGGTTTCAGTTCATTCAGCAAACATTAAATGGTGAGGAAGCTCATTTCAATGAAATCTCTGGAGAACTCTCACAGGCATGGCTTCCCAAAGAGTGGACAAAAGGTCACATTAGGCCAGGCCCATTGAGGTCTACAATGTGAGGTCCATGTGTGTTTTGACTCTCAACTATGGCTGCCATTTCTTTAAGAATAAAATCATGTGATATCCTTGCTGAGATTCCCAGGCCTCTGTGGAAATCCACCCGGGGCCTAGGTCTCAGTTTCCAAGAGCGACTTTCATGCGTGGCCTCTTAAAATCCCAACAAAATTCATGGCAATGCTTCTCTGAGTTCAGTTCCAAAACCCAGTCTCTAAGGGGAATCACACCAGAGTTCAAGCCCACGTGGACCCAGTCATTTTTTCCAATGCCACACAAATGACCAAAATTAAAACCAAAACACTCCCACATGGCCCTCATCTTATTTCATATAGTCAATCATCTTAACCTCTGGCTGGAGGTTTCCATGAGGGGCGCAGCCCAAGACAGTGTCCAAAATCAGCTCGTTTGCCCCTCATTTGTCTAAAGTCAGGGTAGCCTGGACACCGTTTCTGTGAACCAGGAGTGAACAAATAAGCCTGCCGTTAATACTTCTGTGTTTCTCCAAATTGAGGCCTACTGATTTTAGGTATCGATTCTTTAGTTGATTTAGAGTCATGCGAAAACACAAGCACCTCTGCAGGGCTTTGAAGAACTCATTTGACCCAAAGAATCCCTATTGTCATTTGATGGAGTGCAGGAACCTAACAGAGGAAGGCAAGAGACTTCATCCACAATGAATGAAATTTTTTGCCATTTTGGTTTTGGAAGTTCACATGGGATCATTCTTAAGATCCATCAGGTGCTGAGAATCTAAGTCACAGCCACACACAGGCCCAAGAGGCTGATAAAGACACATGCCTTTCCAAAGCAATTAAGCAAAGAGCCACAGGTGAGGCCCATTCATTTCCATTTGAAAACTGTTTTCTTCAGGCTTCACAAAGGGGTGGCCTGAGGCAAAGACCTTCCTGACATTCAGTGCAACACAACAATAAGTAAGCAAAAGGCCCAAAGCAGGGTTTCTGCACTGAGACTTTCCTGGTCACACTGATATCTGAGTTTTCTGAGATGCTCGCCATTCTCTTCAGCTATCCAGTACATGGCCATGTCACAGAGCTTGGAGGTGGTACATATTTTGGACACAAATCCATGAGCCTATTCTGGAGAGTGGCCAGAATTCAGGAAGAAAACTACAACTTAGAAAGATAGCAGGTGTTGCACATCGATAAGACAAGCTGCAGTCCATTCATATATTGGGCATGGGAAGATTTATACTAGACAGGACACATCCATTAATGCATTCTCTTTTCTAATGTCTACAACAACGGACACAGTGGGATACACAGAAACAGAAACACTCGCCGTGTCAAATGACTTACTAGAAACTGTTCACTCCAAACCAAACAAACCGCCTTTCCTATCTATTCTGAGAACATGAGACAAAACAACAAACCCACACCCACTCCCACAATGGCATCTCCTTCCCCCAAGTAGGTCTGTGACTATCCGGAGTGTCCTCTGACTGGTGGGCCATACTATGTTCCCCCGAAATGGCCTGTCTTCTCTCAGATCTTGTTTCCTTGACCAACTCTGTGAAGATGTCAGGAAAAAGTGGTTAGCCACTACCTGTTTTCTCAGGAAAGGTCCATCTTCAGAGCTCTCCTGGCATTTGGCCATCCTCACATCATTAGGTACCAAGAAAACTGACTCTGTCCTTAGTAAATCCAAACAAGTGAGCCCACTGGGACTGGGACTGCGACTGCCTCTGTGTGCCTGGCTTCTTGGATACCAAGTTCAGAGAGTTCCATCACCAAGGAAATGAGGTATGTCACATTCTTTGGAACTGAATGAGGTCACTGCCTTGGCAACCACATTGTCCTAACAGTTGCTTCCAAGGGTAACATAAGATGGAGGTTGCCCCTACTTCCTGTGACACTTTCATAAGGTAGAATGTATATCACCATTGGCACCCGGGAACAGCTCTCCACTCAGCCCTGGTTTGGTCCATCTTCTGTACAATAAGAAGAGAGAGAGGCAGATTCAGACACATCCCTTCATTATGACCAGGTTGTTTGCCATGGAAGATGACTTTTGCTCTCTCAGGTGCTTCATACCTGCCTACAACTTCTCCAGGTATCATTTGTGCATGGACATTTGAGGTTCTCATCAGGTGGAAGGTCCCCAAGTTTCCTGTATTGTAAGAACCACTCTGTCCCTGCTCTTCTGTAAAATGATTGAGGGAACAGTGTATACTTGGGGTTAAAAACAGGTTTGATTTGCGTTACGAGTGATTCTGTGTGATGAATAATGGTATTGGGAACCTGCAATATTTACAAGAATATAGAGGTGAAATATAAGTAGGAAAACAGAAATCTAGGTATGATTTGAAGCCCAGAAGGGTTTTGCCCTTGATTGGGATACTTAGCTTTGAATGATGTTCTGCAAAGATGCCTCAGATAATTCGATATACAATGGCATAGGACCTTGTACATTGGATGATTGAAATTAGAGAGAACATCCAGTCAAAAAGGGATATTCAATAGGATTAGGAAGATAGTCGGTAGGTTTAGGAAGAAGAGTGAGTATAGAATTTGGACCAAAAGTTCTTTAGCAATAGACTTTCGGTTGTTGAGTGAATGTAAATGTCAGCACATATGAAGAGTCAGTCACTATGTTGAACTGGGGAAAATATGTAGAAAAGCAGATATCAATAGAAATATTAGGAAATCAGGCAAAGTATAAAGTGAGTGATAGAATTAGACATTTTCAACAGGGTTGAGTTTGAATATATAAATTAGGAAAAAAACAAATATGTAGTCACCAATAGGATTGACAATTGACAGCATTAGGCAACCTGGACATGGATGTTTTTAGAAATCCATGTTCACTTTCCATTTAGGCTTTGGTACAATCATAAGTGTGACCTTTCCATTTTTTGTCCAGAATATTACTGTGATAATGAGGTGACATGAGTATTTCTTTCACCATTTCTGGGAGCAATATATTGAAGATGTAAAATGAGAATCGGGGTTACAAAGAGGTGTACCCTGTTTCTAGGAATATAGAGAAAAAGCATGAATAGACCATACTGTGAATAAATAATATAACTTTTTTGAACTTTAAATAATGAACTGAACTGATATCTGAAAAATTAAAGGAAATCGTATATTGATATACAATCATTCATTCCAACCAGGTATATATGTAATGGAAATATTTGTGTTTTGGTTTATCATGAAGAGTGTGTGACGTTTGCTTCAAAATGATTATGGAAATTCAAAATAATGTGTTTGGAAAGAAGTCTCACGAAAAGACCAGTCAAGAAACCCTGACAATACATGTGTTCTGAAGCAAGAAGTGGTGAAAGTTGAAACAAATGCTTATTAATTTGTGAACTTGTGGATGAAATGTATATCCTGTGATGTGCAAAAACTGAAGAAACAATAATGTACCAGTGTCGAATACAAATGAATGACAAATTACAGATCATGTCCCATAGGAGTCTACTTGCATTGATGTTAGACTGGGTCAGTTACTGTAGAATAATTAGGATTTGTATGCACCATTCACTGAAGTTAGTTTTCAGTACTAGGAAACAAATATGTATTTCAGGTGGATGAATATTTCTGATTATCATCTTGTGAAAAGTGGATTATAAATCCACATACATGAACATGAATGAATTTAGAGAGTGTATATTAGACACATATATTTCATATTTTGAAAAATTTGGAGAGTATATCTATATCTATATCTATATCTATACACACACACACACACACACACACACACACACACAACTCACAGATATTAAAAAGTACCAATATAAATGCCAATCGAAATTCATCAGTAAATATGTATCATCCACAAATGCAAAAATATTTATTTTACTGAACATGAGTTAATGTATAATGTTGTTCTACTAGGACGCTCTCCTATAAGTTGAATTTTCATTTCCAACAGCATTTAGGAGGAGTGAACTCTTCTCACAATTTGTATCTGCCAAGACAGCCACCTCACAAAAATGTACGTGTGATAATGGTAGGATTCTATATATGCATATAAATAAACGTTTGTGAAGAGACTACAGAAAAAGGAAACAAGAATTCACATATTTGTTAAGTTTAAAACACATGGAGAATATTTCAAATAAATTTGACTAGATTTATAACTCCTACCTTATATAATGCAAATATCAAGTCCAACTATACAACATGTCTCCTCTGAAGTACTTGTATTTCTAATGTGTTGGGTTAATTTTCTCCATTATATTAGGATGAATAGTCTGAGTCTACTAGGTATGGGTTAGTGTCAGGGATTCAGTATTTCGAATGGAAAATTGGAAAATGAATCCAATGTGTATGTAAAAATATGCTGCACAAATATCCTCCCGCTCTCATCCAGAACAATGCCTTGACATTACCTTCACCCCAAGTAAGACACAATTAGAGGAGAAGAGTTACAAAATCAGTGAATACATATCTGGAATGGAAAATGCTCAGGAGTTCACAACCTTGGAGGTGGTAGAGGAGTTTCCAAAACTAAGGGACAGGGTAAACCCTCCACAAACATGGAGCTCTGCTGGCCTAAAAACTTTTTGAGAAACTGCCTCTGAGCTTCCACACTTGAAATATATGTTGTTTTAAGGAGATTTGCCTTCCTCTGTAGTGAGAACATCAAAGCTGGGTCTGCATCTATGTGACCTGGAGGACATGGTTTCTTATTTTCCAATGAACAAGATGAAGCAGTGCTGAATCCTCTCTTTGTAGGTAAACTGAGGCCACTGGGGACTAAGTGTCTCCCCGTGTGGACTGTGAAGCCATTTGGTCCTCTTCCACTTTTTGTGGTGTTTTTGCTGCTGCACTGTGAGTTTGGTATTTGTTTCACGAAATACTAGGAGCTAAACTGGGACACAGTGCTGGAGGGAGTTCTGTCACGTGTGGTGGGTCAGGGTCTGCAAGAGAATGCACCAACTAGGCTCCTATCTCTCACAGCTTGCCCCATTGCCCCCTTGTCCATATCAACCTGATTCTTAATTTTCCTCTGAAAACTCTCCATATAACAAGATGCCTTTACATATAAGGGTCTGTTGGCTGCACCATGTCAGTTACAAGCCATTTGGAATCCAATGGTAGATCCACATGGCCCTACCACGGATGTTTTATCAAACACCTCCCCACCACTGCTCTAGACCCACTACTCAGCAGGCTCCAAATTTCTGGCATCTCTGTTCTACACCATTTTCATGAAACTCAGTAAATCAAGGCACTGTCTGGTATACTCATGATCAGCAACAGGACATCCAATGTTTCTCCAGTGCCACCTGGTCATAGGAATTTCAAAAATTTCATGGTATTTATCTAGCCATTTTTCAAGCATGAAGTTGGAGGCACTGTGGGTTTCAGTTCATTCAGCAAACATTAAATGGTGAGGAAGCTCATTTCAATGAAATCTCTGGAGAACTCTCACAGGCATGGCTTCCCAAAGAGTGGACAAAAGGTCACATTAGGCCAGGCCCATTGAGGTATAAAATGTGAGGTCCATGTGTGTTTTGACTCTCAACTATGGCTGCCATTTCTTTAAGAATAAAATCATGTGATATCCTTGCTGAGGTTCCCAGGCCTCTGTGGAAATCCACCCGGGGCCTAGGTCTCAGTTTCCAAGAGCGAATTTCATGCGTGGCCTCTTAAAATCCCAACAAAATTCATGGCAATGCTTCTCTGAGTTCAGTTCCAAAACCCAATCTCTAAGGGGAATCACACCAGAGTTCAAGCCCACGTGGACCCAGTCATTTTTTCCAATGCCACACAAATGACCAAAATTAAAACCAAAACACTCCCACATGGCCCTCATCTTATTTCATATAGTCAATCATCTTAACCTCTGGCTGGAGGTTTCCATGAGGGGCGCAGCCCAAGACAGTGTCCAAAATCAGCTCGTTTGCCCCTCATTTGTCTAAAGTCAGGGTAGCCTGGACACCGTTTCTGTGAACCAGGAGTGAACAAATAAGCCTGCCGTTAATACTTCTGTGTTTCTCCAATTTGAGGCCTACTGATTTTAGGTATCGATTCTTTAGGTGATTTAGAGTCATGCGAAAACACAAGCACCTCTGCAGGGCTTTGAAGAACTCATTTGACCCAAAGAATCCCTATTGTCATTTGATGGAGTGCAGGAACCTAACAGAGGAAGGCAAGAGACTTCATCCATAATGAATGAAATTTTTTGCCATTTTGGTTTTGGAAGCTCACATGGGATCATTCTTAAGATCCATCAGGTGCTGAGAATCTAAGTCACAGCCACACACAGGCCCAAGAGGCTGATAAAGACACATCCCTTTCCAAAGCAATTAAGCAAAGAGCCACAGGTGAGGCCCATTCATTTCCATTTGAAAACTGTTTTCTTCAGGCTTCACAAAGGGGTGGCCTGAGGCAAAGACCTTCCTGACATTCAGTGCAACACAACAATAAGTAAGCAAAAGGCCCAAAGCAGGGTTTCTGCACTGAGACTTTCCTTGTCACACTGATATCTGAGTTTTCTGAGATGCTCGCCATTCTCTTCAGCTATCCAGTACATGGCCATGTCACAGAGCTTGGAGGTGGTACATATTTTGGACACAAATCCATGAGCCTATTCTGGAGAGTGGCCAGAATTCAGGAAAAAAACAACAACTTAGAAAGATAGCAGGTGTTGCACATCGATAAGACAAGCTGCAGTCCATTCATATATTGGGCATGGGAAGATTTATACTAGACAGGACACATCCATTAATGCATTCTCTTTTCTAATGTCTACAACAACGGACACAGTGGGATACACAGAAACAGAAACACTCGCCGTGTCAAATGACTTACTAGAAACTGTCCACTCCAAACCAAACAAACCGCCTTTTCTATCTATTCTCAGAACATGAGACAAAACAACAAACCCACACCCACTCCCACAAAGGCACCTCCTTCCCCCAAGTAGGTCTGTGACTATCCGGAGTGTCCTCTGACTGGTGGGCCATACTATGTTCCCCCGAAATGGCCTGTCTTCTCTCAGATCTTGTTTCCTTGACCAACTCTGTGAAGATGTCAGGAAAAAGTGGTTAGCCACTACCTGTTTTCTCAGGAAAGGTCCATCTTCAGAGCTCTCCTGGCATTTGGCCATCCTCACATCATTAGGTACCAAGAAAACTGACTCTGTCCTTAGTAAATCCAAACAAGTGAGCCCACTGGGACTGGGACTGCGACTGCCTCTTTGTGCCTGGCTTCTTGGATACCAAGTTCAGAGAGTTCCATCACCAAGGAAATGAGGTATGTCACATTCTTTGGAACTGAATGAGGTCACTGCCTTGGCAACCACTTTGTCCTAACAGTTGCTTCCAAGGGTAACATAAGATGGAGGTTGCCTCTACTTCCTGTGACACTTTCATAAGGTAGAATGTATATCACCATTGGCACCCGGGAACAGCTCTCCACTCAGGCCTGGTTTGGTCCATCTTCTGTACAATAAGAAGAGAGAGAGGCAGATTCAGACACATCCCTTCATCCTGACCAGGTTGTTTGCCATGGAAGATGACTTTTGCTCTCTCAGGTGCTTCATACCTGCCTACAACTTCTCCAGGTATCATTTGTGCATGGACATTTGAGGTTCTCATCAGGTGGAAGGTCCCCAACTTTCCTGTATTGTAAGAACCACTCTGTCCCTGCTCTTCTGTAAAATTGAGGGAACAGTGTATACTTGGGGTTAAAAACAGGTTTGATTTGGGTTACGAGTGATTCTGTGTGATGAATAATGGTATTGGTAACCTGCAATATTTACAAGAATATAGAGGTGAAATATAAGTAGGAAAACAGAAATCTAGGTATGATTTGAAGCCCAGAAGGGTTTTGCCCTTGATTGGGATACTTAGCTTTGAATGATGTTCTGCAAAGGTGCCTCAGATAATTCGATATACAATGGCATAGGACCTTGTACATTGGATGATTGAATTTAGAAGAGAACATCCAGTCAAAAAGGGATATTCAATAGGATTAGGAAGATAGTCTGTAGGTTTAGGAAGAAGAGTGAGTATAGGATTTGGACCAAAAGTTCTTTAGCAATAGATTTTCGGTTGTTGAGTGAATATAAATGTCAGCACATATGAAGAGTCAGTCACTATGTTGAACTGGGGAAAATATGTAGAAAAGTAGATATCAATAGAAACATTACGAAATCAGGCAAAGTATAAAGTGAGTGATAGAATTAGACATTTTCAACAGGGTTGAGTTTGAATGTATAAATTAGGAAAAAAACAAATATGTAGTCACCAATAGGATTGACAATTGACAGCATTAGGCAACCTGGACATGGATGTTTTTAGAAATCCATGTTCACTTTCCATTTAGGCTTTGGTACAATCATAAGTGTGACCTTTCCATTTTTTGTCCAGAATATTACTGTGATAATGAGGTGACATGAGTATTTCTTTCACCATTTCTGGGAGCAATATATTGAAGATGTAAAATGAGAATCGGGGGTACAAAGAGGTGTACCCTGTTTCTAGGAACATAGAGAAAAAGCATGAATAGACCATACAGTGAATAAAAAATATAACTTTTTTGAACTTTAAATAATGAATTGAACTGATATCTGAAAAATTAAAGGAAATCGTATATTGATATACAATCATTCATTCCAACCAGGTATATATGTAATGGAAATATTTGTGTTTTGGTTTATCATGAAGAGTGTGTGAGTTTTGCTTCAAAATGATTATGGAAATTCAAAATAATGTGTTTGGAAAGAAGTCTCACGAAAAGACCAGTCAAGAAACCCTGACAATACATATGTTCTGAAGCAAGAAGTGGTGAAACTTGAAACAATGCTTATTAATTTGTGAACTTGTGGATGAAATGTATATCCTGTGATGTGCAAAAACTGAAGAAACAATAATGTACCAGTGTCGAATACAAATGAATGACAATTACATATCATGTCCCATAAGAGTCTACTTGCATTGATGTTAGACTGGGTCAGTTACTGTAGAATAATTAGAATTTGTATGCACCATTCACTGAAGTTAGTTTTCAGTACTAGGAAACAAATATGTATTTCTGGTGGATGAATATTTCTGATTATCATCTTGTGAAAAGTGGATTATAAATCCACATACATGAACATGAATGAATTTTGAGAGTGTATATTAGACACATATATTTCATATTTTGAAAAATTTGGAGAGTATATCTATATCTATATCTATATCTATACACACACACACACACACACACACACACACACACAACTCACAGACATTAAAAAGTACCAATATAAATGCCAATCGAAATTCATCAGTAAATATGTATCATCCACAAATGCAAAAATATTTATTTTACTGAACATGAGTTAATGTATAATGTTGTTCTACTAGGACGCTCTCCTATAAGTTGAATTTTAATTTCCAACAGCATTTAGGAGGAGTGAACTCTTCTCACAATTTGTATCTGCCAAGACAGCCACCTCACAAAAATGTACGTGTGATACCTGGTAGGATTCTATATATGCATATAAATATACATGTGTGAATAGACTACAGAAAAAGGAAACAAGAATTCACATATTTGTTAAGTTTAAAACACATGGAGAATATTTCAAATAAATTTGACTAGATTTATAACTCCTACCTTATATAATGCAAATGTCAAGTCCAACTATACAACATGTCTCCTCTGAAGTACTTGTATTTCTAATGTGTTGGGTTAATTTTCTCCATTATATTAGGATGAATAGTCTGAGTCTACTAGGTATGGGTTAGTGTCAGGGATTCAGTATTTTGAATGGAAAATTGGAAAATGAATCCAATGTGTATGTAAATATATGCTGCACAAATATCCTCCCGCTCTCATCCAGAACAATGCCTTGACATTACCTTCACCCCAAGTAAGACACAATTAGAGGAGAAGAGTTACAAAATCAGTGAATACATATCTGGAATGGAAAATGCTCAGGAGTACACAACCTTGGAGGTGGTAGAGGAGTTTCCAAAAATAAGGGATAGGGTAAACACTCCACAAACATGGAGCTCTGCTGGCCTAAAAACTTTTTGAGAAACTGCCTCTGAGCTTCCACACTTGAAATATATGTTGTTTTCAGGAGATTCGGCTTCCTCTGTAGTGAGAACATCAAAGCGGGGTCTGCATCTATGTGACCTGGAGGACATGGTTTCTTATTTTCCAATGAACAAGATGAAGCAGTGCTGAATCCTATCTTTGTAGGTAAACTGAGGCCATTGGGGACTAAGTGTCTCCCCATGTGGACTGTGAAGCCATTTGGTCCTCTTCCACTTTTTGTGGTGTTTTTGCTGCTGCACTGTGAGTTTGATATTTGTTTCACGAAATACTAGGAGCTAACCGGGGACACAGTGCTGGAGGGAGCTCTGTCACGTGTGGTGGTCAGGGTCTGCAAGAGAATGCACCAACTAGGCTCCTATCTCTCACAGCTTGCCCCATTGCCCCCTTGTCCATATCAACCTGATTCTTAATTTTCCTCTGAAAACTCTCCATGTAACAAGATGCCTTTACATATAAGGGTCTGCTGGCTGCACCATGTCAGTTACAAGCCATTTGGAATCCAATGGTAGATCCACATGGCCCTACCACGGATGTTTTATCAAACACCTCCCCACCACTGCTCTAGACCCACTACTCAGCAGGCTCCAAATTTCTGGCATCTCTGTTCTACACCATTTTCATGAAACTCAGTAAATCAAGGCACTGTCTGGTATACTCATGATCAGCAACAGGACATCCAATGTTTCTCCAGTGCCACCTGGTCATAGGAATTTCAAAAATTTCATGGTATTTATCTAGCCATTTTTCAAGCATGAAGTTGGAGGCACTGTGGGTTTCAGTTCATTCAGCAAACATTAAATGGTGAGGAAGCTCATTTCAATGAAATCTCTGGAGAACTCTCACAGGCATGGCTTCCCAAAGAGTGGACAAAAGGTCACATTAGGCCAGGCCCATTGAGGTATACAATGTGAGGTCCATGTGTGTTTTGACTCTCAACTATGGCTGCCATTTCTTTAAGAATAAAATCATGTGATATCCTTGCTGAGATTCCCAGGCCTCTGTGGAAATCCACCCGGGGCCTAGGTCTCAGTTTCCAAGAGCGACTTTCATGCGTGGCCTCTTAAAATCCCAACAAAATTCATGGCAATGCTCCTCTGCGTTCAGTCCCAAAAACCCAGTCTCTAAGGGGAATCACACCAGAGTTCAAGTCCACGTGGACCCAGTCATTTTTTCCAATGCCACACAAATGACCAAAATTAAAACCAAAACACTCCCACATGGCCCTCATCTTATTCCGTATAGTCAATCATCTTAACCTCTGGCTGGAGGTTTCCATGAGGGGTGCAGCCAATGACAGTGTCCAAAATCTGCTCGTTTGCCCCTCATTTGCCTAAAGTCAGGGTAGCCTGGACACCGTTTCTGTGAACCAGGAGTGAACAAATAAGCCTGCCGTTAATACTTCTGTGTTTCTCCAATTTGAGGCCTACTGATTTTAGGTATGGATTCTTTAGGTGATTTAGAGTCATGCGAAAACACAAGCACCTCTGCAGGGCTTTGAAGAACTCATTTGACCCAAAGAATCCCTATTGTCATTTGATGGAGTGCAGGAACCTAACAGAGGAAGGCAAGAGACTTCATCCACAATGAATGAAATTTTTTGCCATTTTGGTTTTGGAAGCTCACATGGGATCATTCTTAAGATCCATCAGGTGCTGAGAATCTAAGTCACAGCCACACACAGGCCCAAGAGGCTGATAAAGACACATCCCTTTCCAAAGCAATTAAGCAAAGAGCCACAGGTGAGGCCCATTCATTTCCATTTGAAAACTGTTTTCTTCAGGCTTCACAAAGGGGTGGCCTGAGGCAAAGACCTTCTTGACATTCAGTGCAACACAACAATAAGTAAGCAAAAGGCCCAAAGCAGGGTTTCTGCACTGAGACTTTCCTGGTCACACTGATATCTGAGTTTTCTGAGATGCTCGCCATTCTCTTCAGCTATCCAGTACATGGCCATGTCACAGAGCTTGGAGGTGGTACATATTTTGGACACAAATCCATGAACCTATTCTGGAGAGTGGCCAGAATTCAGGAAGAAAACAACAACTTAGAATGATAGCAGGTGTTGCACATTGATAAGACAAGCTGCAGTCCATTCATATATTGGGCAGGATGAATTATGGGATGATTTATACTAGACATGACACATTCATTAATGCATTCTCTTTTCTAATGTCTACAACAACGGACACAGTGGGATACACAGAAACACTCGCCGTGTCAAATGACTTACTAGAAACTGTCCACTCCAAACCAAACAAACCATCTTTCCTATCTATTCTCAGAACATGAGACAAAACAACAAACCCACACCCACTCCCACAAAGGCACCTCCTTCCCCCAAGTATGTCTGTGACTATCCGGAGTGTCCTCTGACTGGTGGGCCATACTATGTTCCCCCAAAATGGCCTGTCTTCTCTCAGATCTTGTTTCCTTGACCAACTTTGTGAAGATGTCAGGAAAAAGTGGTTAGCCACTACCTGTTTTCTCAGGAACGGTCCATCTTCAGAGCTCTCCTGGCATTTGGCCATCCTCACATCATTAGGTACCAAGAAAACTGACTCTGTCCTTGGTAAATCCAAACAAGTGAGCCCACTGGGACTGGGACTGGGACTGCCTCTGGGTGCCTGGCTTCTTGGATACCAAGGTCAGAGAGTTCCATCACCAAGTAAATGAGGTATGTCACATTCTTTGGAACTGAATGAGGTCACTGCCTTGGCAACCACTTTGTCCTAACAGTTGCTTCCAAGGGTAACATAAGATGGAGGTTGCCCCTACTTCCTGTGACACTTTCATAAGGTAGAATGTATATCAACCATTGGCACCCGGGAACAGCTCTCCACTCAGGCCTGGTTTGGTCCATCTTCTCTTCAATAATAAGAGAGAGATTCAGATTCAGACACATCAATTCATCCTGACCAGGTTGTTTGCCATGGAAGATGACTTTTGCTCTCTCAGGTGCTTCATACCTGCCTAGAACTTCTCCAGGTATCATTTGTGCATGGACATTTGAGGTTCTCATCAGGTGGAAGGTCCCCAACTTTCCTGTATTGTAAGAACCACTCTGTCCCTGCTCTTCTGTAAAATGATTGAGGGAACGGTGTATACTTGGGGTTAAAAACAGGTTTGATTTGGGTTACGAGTTATTCTGTGTGATGAATAATGGTATTGGGAACCTGCAATATTTACAAGAATATAGAGGTGAAATATAAGTAGGAAAACAGAAATCTAGGTATGATTTGAAGCCCAGAAGGGTTTTGCCCTTGATTGGGATACTTAGCTTTGAATGATGTTCTGCAAAGATGCCTCAGATAATTCGATATACAATGGCATAGGACCTTGTACATTGGATGATTGAATTTAGAAGAGAACATCCAGTCAAAAAGGGATATTCAGTAGGATTAGGAAGATAGTCGGTAGGTTTAGGAAGAAGAGTGAGTATAGGATTTGGACCAAAAGTTCTTTAGCAATAGACTTTCGGTTGTTGAGTGAATGTAAATGTCAGCACATATGAAGAGTCAGTCACTATGTTGAACTGGGGAAAATATGTAGAAAAGCAGATATCAATAGAAACATTACGAAATCAGGCAAAGTATAAAGTGAGTGATAGAATTAGACATTTTCAACAGGGTTGAGTTTGAATATATAAATTAGGAAAAAAACAAATATGTAGTCACCAATAGGATTGACAATTGACAGCATTAGGCAACCTGGGCATGGATGTTTTTAGAAATCCATGTTCACTTTCCATTTAGGCTTTGGTACAATCATAAGTGTGACCTTTCCATTTTTTGTCCAGAATATTACTGTGATAATGAGGTGACATGAGTATTTCTTTCACCATTTCTGTGAGCAATATATTGATGGTGTAAAATGAGAATCGGGGGTACAAAGAGGTGTACCCTGTTTCTAGGAACATAGAGAAAAAGCATGAATAGACCATACTGTGAATAAATAATATAACTTTTTTGAACTTTAAATAATGAATTAACTGATATCTGAAAAATTAAAGGAAATCATATATTGATATACAATCATTCATTCCAACCAGGTATATATCTAATGGAAATATTAGTGTTTTGGTTTATTATGAAGAGTGTGTGAGTTTTGCTTCAAAATGATTATGGAAATTCAAAATAATGTGTTTGGAAAGAAGTCTCATGAAAAGACCAGTCAAGAAACCCTGACAATACATGTGTTCTGAAGCAAGATGATTAAAGTTGAAACAAATGCTTATTAATTTGTGAACTTGTGGATGAAATGTATATCCTGTGATGTGCAAAAACTGAAGAAACAATAATGTACCAGTGTCGAATACAAATGAATGACACATTACATATCATGTCCCATAGGAGTCTACTTGCATTGATGTTAGACTGGGTCAGTTACTGTAGAATAATTAGGATTTGTATGCACCATTTACTGAAGTTAGTTTTCAGTACTAGGAAACAAATATGTATTTCAGGTGGATGAATATTTCTGATTATCATCTTGTGAAAAGTTGATTATAAATCCACATACATGAACATGAATGAATTTAGAGTGTGTATATTAGACACATATATTTCATATTTTGAAAAATTTGCAGAGTATATCTATATCTATATCTATACACACACACACACACACACACACACACACACACACCACTCACAGACATTAAAAGTACCAATATAAATGCCAATCGAAATTCATCAGTAAATATGTATCATCCACAAATGCAAAAATATTTATTTTACTGAACATGAGTTAATGTATAATGTTGTTCTACTAGGACTCTCTCCTATAGGTTGAATTTTCATTTCCAACAGCATTTAGGAGGAGTGAACTCTTCTCACAATTTGTATCTGCCAAGACAGCCATCTCACAAAAATGTACGTGTGATACCTGGTAGGATTCTATATATGCATATAAATATACATGTGTGAATCGGCTACAGAAAAGGGAAACAAGAATTCACATATTTGTTAAGTTTAAAAACACATGAGAATATTTCAATTAAAATTTGACTAGATTTATAACTCCTACCTTATATAATGGAAATGTCAAGTCCAACTATACAACATGTCTCTGGAGAACCTTTGGATGTCCTGTTGTTTATCATGAGTATACTAGACAGTGCCTTGATTGACTGTGTTTCATGAAAATGATCTAGAACAGACATGCCAGTAAGTTGGTGCCTGCTGAGTAGTGTGCCTAGAGCAGTGGTGTGTATGTGTGTCATAATACATCTCTGATGTGGCCATATGGATTTGCCATTGGCTTCCAAATGGCTTGTGACAGACATGGTTAGGCCAGCAGACACTAATATGTAAGGGCGTCTTGTTATATGGAGAGGTTTCATGGCAATGTTAAGAATCAGGTTGCAATAGACAAGGGAAAAAGCTATGTGGGATAGAAGCCTGGTTGGTGCATTCTCCTGCAGACCCTGACCCACCACATGTGGCAGAACTCCATCCAGCACTGTGTCCCTTTTGAACTCCTTGTATTTCATGAAGCAAATACCAAACTACCAATGCAGGAGAAAGAAAAACCATGAAAAAGTGGAGGATGACCAAATGGCTTCACAGCCCAGATGGGGAGAGACTTAGCACGCACTGGTCACATTTTACTTAAAAGAGAGAATTCACCACTGCTGCCTCATGTTCATTAGAAAATAAGAAACCATGTCCTCCAGGTCACATAGAATCAGACCCAGCTTTGATGGTCTCACGACAAAGGAAGCTAAAGCTCCTGAAAACAACATATATTTCAAGTGCCCAACCTCAGAGGCAGTTTATCAAGAAGTCCTTTAGGCCAGCAGAGCTCCATGTTTGTGGAGTTTTTAACCTGTCACTTACTTATGGAAACTTCTCTACCACATCCAAGGTTGTGAACTCCTGAGCATTTTCCATTCCAGTTATATATTCACAGATTTTATAACTCTTCTCCACTAATTGTGTCTTACTTGGGGTGAAGGTAATGTCAAGGCATTGTTCTGGATGAGAGAGGGAAAATATTTTGTGTAGCACATATTTGATAGACATTGGATTCTTTTTCCTATTTTCCATTCAAAATACTGAATCCCTGACACTAACACATACCCTACTAGACTCTGACTACTAATCCTAATATGATGGAGAAAAATAACCCAAATAGAACAGAAATACAAGCAGGTCAGAGGAGGCATGGTGTATTTTTGAACTTTTCTTTTGCATAATAAATGGTAGGTGTTATAAATCTAGTGAATTTTTATTTGGAATAGTTTTTCATGTGTTTTTAAAATTAACAAATATGTGAATCCCTGCCTCCCTTTCTCTCTAGCCTATACAGCACATGTATTTTTATATGTACATATAGAATCCTACCTGGTATCACACGTACATTTTTGTGAGGTTGCTGACTCGGCAGATATAAATTGTGTGAAGAGACTACCCCTCTTAAACGCTGTTGGAACTAAAAATTCAACCTATGGGTGAGCTTCCTAGTACAACAACATTATACATAATTTCATGTTCAGTAAAGTATATATTTTTGCATCAGTAGATGTTATATATTTCATTATAAATTTCATTTGGCATATATTGCTACTTTTTTATGTTTCTCTGTGTGTTTTTTTGGTATATATATATATATATATATATATATATATATATATATATACTCTCCTGATTTATCAAAACATGAAATATATGTGTCTTATATACACTCTCTACATTCATACATTCATTCATGTTCATGCATGAGGAAATATAATCAACTTTTCTCAAGATTATTATTGGAAATATTCATCCACCTGAAATACATATTTGTTTCCTTGTACTGACAACTCACTTCTGTGAATGGTGCATACAAATCCTAATAATTCTACAGTATCTGACCCAGTTTAACATCAATGCAAGTAGATTCCTATGGGACATGATGTGTATTTTGACGTTCATTTATATTCCACACTGCTACATTAATATTTCTGCAGTTTTTGCACATCATAGGATATATATTTCATCCACAAGTTCACAACTTTATAGGTATTTTTTCACTTTTAATCATTTCCTGCTTCAGAACACATGTATTCCTCCCGGTTTCTTGACTGGTCTTTTCATGAGACTTCTCTGCAAACACATTTTTTTTTAATTTCATAATCAGTTTTGAAGCAAAACTCACACACTTTTCATGATAAACCATAAATCTAATATCACCATTAGATGCATAACTGTTTGGAATGGATGATTGTATATCAATATTAGGTTTCCTCTATATTTTCAGAAATCAATTCAATCCATTATTTAAAGTTCGAACCAGTTATATTATTTATTCACAGTATGGTCTATTCATGCATTATCTCTATATTCATAGGCACAAGGTACACCTATTTGTACCCCCAATTAATTTATACGTCTTCAAAATATTGCTTTCCTACATATTTTACCCAGTTCATCATTGTGACTGACTCTTCACATGTGCTGACATTTACATTCACTCTCTACCTGAAACCCTATTGCTAAAGAACTTTTGGTCCAAATCCTATACTCACTCTTTTATCTAAACCCACAGACTATTTTCCTAATCCTACCGAATATCCCTTTTTGACTGGATGTTCTCTTCCACATTCAATCATCCAAATTAGAAGGTCCTATGCCATAGTATATTGATTTAACTGAGACAACTGTGCAGGACATAAATCAATGCTAAGTATCCCAATCAAGGGCCCAATGCCCTTCTGGGCTTCAAAACTTACCTAGATTTCTGTTTTCATACTTATATTTCACCTATATATTCTTATAAATATCGCAGGTTCCTAATACAAATATTCATTCCAGAGAATGATTCCTAACCCAAATTGAACATGTTATTAACCCTAACCATACACTTTTCCCTCAATCTAATTTTACAGAAGAGCAGGGACAGAGTTGGTCTTACAATACAGGAATATAGGCGATCTTCCAGCTGCTGAAAACCTAAAAGGTCCATGCTGAAATGATCCTTGGAGAAGATGTAGGCATCTATGAAGGACATGAGAGAGCAAAAGTCATCTTCCATGGCAAACAACCTGGTCAGGTTGATGGGATGTGTCTGAATTAGCCTCTCTCTTCCTAATGTAGAGAAGATGGACCAAACCATGCCTGTGTGGAGAGCTGTTCCCCGGTGCCTATGGTTGATATACCATTCTAACATATGAATGAGTCACAGCAAGTAGAGGCAGCCTCCATCTTTTGGGAACCATGTAAGCAACTGTTAAAACAAAGTGGTTTCCAAGGCAGTGACTTCATTCAGATCTTGAAGAAAGTGACATCACCTTACAGTTTTGGTAATGAAAGTCTGTGATCTTGGGATCCAGGAAACCAGGCACACAGAGTCAAACCCACTCCATGTCCCAGTGGGCTAACTTGTTTGGATTTAACAAGACAGAGTTACTCTTTCTTTGTACCTACTGATGTGAGGACAGCCAAATGCCTGGAAACTATGAAGACTGGCCTTTCCAGAGAAAGCAGGTAGTTTCTCACCATGGGCTCCTGACAACTTCACAGAGTTGGCCAAAGAGAACAGATTGGAGACAGGACACGCCATTTGGGGGGAACATAGTATGGCCCACAAGACAGAGGACACTCCGGATAGTCACAGACCTACTTGGGGAAAGGAGGTGACTTTTTGGGTGTGAGTGTGAGTTTGTGGTTTTGTGTCATGTTCTGAGAATAGTTAGGAAAGCTGGTTTGTTTGTTTTGGAGTGGACTGTGTCTAGTAAGTCCTTTGACAAGGTGAGTGTTTCTGTGTCTATATATCATACTGTGTCCGTGATTGTAGACATTAGAAAAGAGAATGCATCAATGGATGTGTCCTGTCTACAAGAAAGCTTCAAAGAATTCATCCTGTGCAATTAATGAATGGACTGCAGGTTGCCGTATGGATGGGCAACTCCTGCCATCTTTCTAAATTCCTGTTTTCTTCCTGAATTCTGGACACTCTCCAGAATACGCTCATGATTTTGTGTCCAAGATATGTACCACCTCCATCTCTGTGACATGGCCATGTACTGGATAGCTGAAGGGAATGGCGAGTATCTCAGAAAACTCAGATATCAGTATGCCCAAGAAAGTCTCAGTGGAGAAACCCTGCTTTGGGCCTTTTGCTTACCTATTCTGTTGCCCTGAATGTCAGGAAGGTCTTTGCCTCAGGCCACACTTTGTGAAGCCTGCAGAAAATAGTTTTCAAATGGAAAAGAATGGTCATTACCTGTGCCTCTTTGCTTAATTGCTTTGGAAATGGATGTTTCTGAATCAGCCTCTCAGCCCTATGTGAGGCTGTGGCTTAGATTCACAGCACATGATGGGTCTAAAGAAAAATCCCATGTGTGCATCCCAAACCAAAATGGGCAAAAGAGCTGTCAGAGTGGTTCTTAAAATACAGGAAAGTTGGGGACATTCCACCTGATGAGAACCTCAAATGTCCATGCACAAATGATACCTGGAGAAGTTGTAGGCAGGTATGAAGCACCTGAGAGAGCAAAAGTCATCTTCCATGGCAAACAACCTGGTCAGGATGAAGGGATGTGTCTGAATCTGAATCTCTCTGTTCTTATTGTAGAGAAGATGGACCTAACCAGGCCTGAGTGGAGAGCTGTTCCCGGGTGCCAATGGTTGATATACATTCTACCTTATGAAAGAGTCACAGGAAGTAGGGGCAACCTCCATCTTATGTTACCCTTGGAAGCAACTGTTAGGACAAAGTGGTTGCCAAGGCAGTGACCTCATTCAGTTCCAAAGAATGTGAAATACCTCATTTCCTTGGTGATGGAACTCTCTGAACTTGGTATCCAAGAAGCCAGGCACCCAGAGGCAGTCCCAGTCCCAGTCCCAGTGGGCTCACTTGTTTGGATTTACCAAGGACAGAGTCAGTTTTCTTGGTACCTAATGATGTGAGGATGGCCAAATGCCAGGAGAGCTCTGAAGATGGACCTTTCCTGAGAAAACAGGTAGTGGCTAACCACTTTTTCCTGACATCTTCACAGAGTTGGTCAAGGAAAGAATGTCTGAGAGAAGACAGGCCATTTCGGGGGAACATAGTATGGCCCACCAGTCAGAGGACACTCCGGATAGTCACAGACCTACTTGGGGCAAGGAGGTGCCTTTGTGGGAGTGGGTGTGGGTTTGTTGTTTTGTCTCATGTTCTGAGAATAGATAGGATAGGCGGTTTGTTTGGTTTGGAGTGGACAGTTTCTAGTAAGTCATTTGACACGGCGAGTGTTTCTGTTTCTGTGTATCCCACTGTGTCTGTTGTTGTAGACATTACAAAAGAGAATGCATTAATGGATGTGTCCTGTCTAGTATAAATCTTCCCATAATTCATCCTGCCCAATATATGAATGGACTGCAGCTTGTCTTATCGATGTGCAACACCTGCTATCTTTCTAAGTTGTTGTTTTCTTCCTGAATTCTGGCCACTCTCCAGAATAGGCTCATGGATTTGTGTCCAAAATATGTACCACTGCCAAGCTCTGTGACATGGCCATGTACTGGATAGCTGAAGAGAATGGCGAGCATCTCAGAAAACTCAGATATCAGTGTGACCAGAAAAATCTCAGTGCAGAAACCCTGCTTTGGGCCTTTTGCTTACTTATTGTTGTGTTGCACTGAATGTCAGGAAGGTCTTTGCCTCATGCCACCCCTTTGTGAAGCCTGAAGAAAACAGTTTTCAAATGGAAATGAATGGGCCTCACCTGTGGCTCTTTGCTTAATTGCTTTGGAAAGAGATGTGTCTTTATCAGCCTTTGGACCTGTGTGTGGCTGTGACTTAGATTCTCAGCACCTGATAGATCTTAAGAATGATCCTATGTGAGCTTCCAAAACCAAAATGCCAAAAAATATCATTCATTGTGGATGAAGTCTCTTGCCTTCCTCTGTTAGGTTCCTGCACTCCATCAAATGAGAATAGGGATTCTTTGGGTCAAATGAGTTCTTCAAAGCCCTGCAGAGGTGCTTGTGTTTTCACATGACTCTAAATCACCTAAAGAATTGATACCTAAAATCAGTAGGCCTGAAATTGGAGAAACAAAGAAGTATTAAAGGCAGGCTTATTTGTTCACTCCTGGTTCACAGAAACGGTGTCCAGGCTACCCTGACTTTAGGCAAATGAGGGGCAAAGGAGCTGATTTTGGACACTGTCTTGGGCTGTGCCCCTCATGGAAACCTCCAGCCAGAGGTTAAGATGATTGACTATATGGAATAAGATGAGGGCCATGTGGGAGTGTTTTGGTTTTGATTTTGGTCATTTGTGTGGCATTGGAAAAAATGACTGGGTACACGTGGGGTTGAACTCTGGTGTGATTCCCCTTAGAGACTGGATTTTGGAAGTGAACTCAGAGAAGCATTGCCATGAATTTTGTTGGGATTTTAAGAGGCCACGCATGAAAGTCGCTCTTGGAAACTGAGACCTAGGCCCCGGGTGGATTTCCACAGAGGCCTGGGAATCTCAGCAAGGATATCACATGATTTTATTCTTAAAGAAATGGCAGCCATAGTTGAGAGTCAAAACACACATGGACCTCACATTGTAGACCTCAATGGGCCTGGCCTAATGTGACCGTTTGTCCACTCTTTGGGACGCCGTGCCTGTGGGAGTTCTCCAGAGATTTCATTGAAATGAGCTTCCTCACCATTTAATGTTTGCTGAATGAACTGAAATCCACAGTGCCTCCAACTTCATGCTTGAAAAATGGCTAGATAAATACCATGAAATTTTTGAAATTCTTATGACCAGGTGGCACTGGAGAAACATTGGATGTCCTGTTGCTGATCATGATTATACCAGACAGTGCCTTGACTTACTGAGTTTCATGAAAATGGTGTAGAACAGAGATGCCAGTAAGTTGGAGCCTGCTGAGTAGTGGGTCTAGAGCAGTGGTGGGGAGGTGTTTGATAAAACATCCGTGGTAGGGCCATGTGGATCTACCATTGGATTCCAAATGGCTTGTAACTGACATGGTGCAGCCAGCAGACCCTTGTATGTAAAGGCATCTTGTTACAAGGAGAGTTTTCAGAGGAAAATTAAGAATCAGGTTGATATGGACAAGGGGGCAATGGGGCAAGCTGTGAGAGATAGGAGCCTAGTTGGTGCATTCTCTTGCAGACCCTGACCCACCACACGTGACAGAACTCCCTCCAGCACTGTGTCCCAGTTTAGCTCCTAGTATTTCGTGAAACAAATACCAAACTCACAGTGCAGCAGCAAAAACACCACAAAAAGTGGAAGAGGACCAAATGGCTTCACAGTCCACACGGGGAGACACTTAGTCCCCAGTGGCCTCAGTTTACCTACAAAGAGAGGATTCAGCACTGCTTCATCTAGTTCATTGGAAATAAGAAACCATGTCCTCCAGGTCACATAGATTCAGACCCAGCTTTGATGGTCTCACTACAAAGGAAGCCAAATCTCCTGAAAACAACATATATTTCAAGTGCAAAACTCAGTGGCAGTTTTTCAAAAAATTTTTAGGCCAGCAGAGCTCCATGTTTGTGGAGTGTTTACCCTGTCCCTTAGTTTTGGAAACTGCTCTACCACCTCCAAGGTTGTGAACTCCTGAGCATTTTCCATTCCAGATATGTATTCACTGATTTTGTAACTCTTCTCCTCTAATTGTGTCTTACTTGGGGTGAAGGTAATGTCAAGGCATTGTTCTGGATGAGAGCGGGAGGATATTTGTGCAGCATATATTTACATACACATTGGATTCATTTTCCAATTTTCCATTCGAAATACTGAATCCCTGACACTAACCCATACCTAGTAGACTCATACTATTCATCCTAATATAATGGAGAAAATTAACCCAACACATTAGAAATACAAGTACTTCAGAGGAGACATGGTGTATAGTTTTACTTGACATTTGCATTATATAAGGTAGGAGTTATAAATCTAGTCAAATTTATTTGAAATATTCTCCATGTGTTTTAAACTTAACAAATATGTGAATTCTTGTTTCCTTTTTCTGTAGTCTCTTCACACACGTATATTTATATGCATATATAGAATCCTACCAGGTATCACACGTACATTTTTGTGAGGTGGCTGTCTTGGCAGATACAAATTGTGAGAAGAGTTCACTCCTCCTAAATGCTGTTGGAAATGAAAATTCAACTTATAGGAGAGCGTCCTAGTAGAACAACATTATACATTAACTCATGTTCAGTAAAATAAATATTTTTGCATTTGTGGATGATACATATTTACTGATGAATTTCGATTGGCATTAATATTGGTACTTTTTAATGTCTGTGAGTTGTGTGTGTGTGTGTGTGTGTGTGTGTGTGTGTGTGTGTGTATAGATATAGATATAGATATAGATATACTCTCCAAATTTTTCAAAATATGAAATATATGTGTCTAATATACACTCTCTAAATTCATTCATGTTCATGTATGTGGATTTATAATCCACTTTTCACAAGATGATAATCAGAAATATTCATCCACCTGAAATACATATTTGTTTCCTAGTACTGAAAACTAACTTCAGTGAATGGTGCATACAAATCCTAATTATTCTACAGTAACTGACCCAGTCTAACATCAATGCAAGTAGACTCCTATGGGACATGATATGTAATTTGTCATTCATTTGTATTCGACACTGGTACATTATTATTTCTTCAGTTTTTGCACATCATAAGATATACCTTTGCCAAGGCAGTGACCTCATTCAGTTCCAAAGAATGTGACATACCTCATTTCCTTGGTGATGGAACTCTCTGAACTTTGTATCCAAGGAGCCCGGCACCCAGAGGCAGTCCCAGTCCCAGTCCCAGTGGGCTCACTTGTTTGGATTTACCAAAGATAGAGTCAGTCATTCTTGGTACCTACTGAAGTGAGGATTACCAAATGCCTGGAGAGCTCTGAATAGGGAGCTTTCCTGAGAAAGCAGGTAGTGGCTCTCCACTTTTTCCTTACAACTTTACAGAGTTGGCCAAGGAAAACAGATCTGAGAGAGGACAGGCCCTTTCGGAAGAACAGAGTATGGCCACCAGTCAGAGGACACTCTGGTTAGTCATACACCTATGGGGAAGGAGGTGCCTTTTTGGGAGTGGGTGTGGGTTTGTGGTTTGTCTCATGTACTGAAAATAGGTAGGAATGGTGGTTTGTTTGTTTTGGAGTGAACTGTTTCCGGTAAGTCGTTTGAAGAGGTGAGTGTTTCCATGTCTGTGTATCCCACTGTGCCTGTGGTAGTAGACATGAGAAAAGAGAATGCAGCAATGGATGTGTCATGTCTAGTATAAAGCTTCCCAGCATTCATCCTGCCCAATTTATGAATGGAGTGTGGCTTGCCTTATGCACGGGCAACACCTAATACCTTCCTAAGTCCCTGTTTTCTTCCTGAATTCTGGCCACTCTCTAGAATAGGCTCATGGTTATGTGTCCAAGATATGTACCAAATCCAAGGTCTTTGACATGGCCATGTACTGGATACCTGAATGGAATGGCCAGCATCTCAGAAAACTCAGATATCAGTGTGACCAGGAAAGTCTCAGTGGAGATACCCTGCTTTGGGCCTTTTGCTTACCTATTGTTCTGTTGCCCTGAATATCAGGAAGGTCTTTGTCTCATGCAACCCCTTTGTTAAGCCTGAAGAAAACAGTTTTCAAATGGAAATGAATGTGCATCACCTCTGGCTCTTTGCTTAATTTCATTGGAAAAGGATGTGTCTGATTCAGGCCCTTTGCCCTGTTTCAGGCTGTGACTTAGATTCTCAGCACCTGATGGAAGTAAAGAAAAATCCCATATGTGCATCTAAACCAAAATGGAAAAACGTTCAATCAATGTGGATGAATTATATTGCCTTCCTTTGTTAGGTTTCTGAAATCCATCATGTCAGAATAGGGATTCTTTGGGTGAAATGAGTTCTTCAAATCTCTGCAGAGGGGCTTGGCTTTTCTCATGACTCCAATTCACAAAAAGAATCTAGACCCAACAGTCAGAGAGCCTCAAATTGGAGAAGCGAAGCAGTATTAAGGGCAGGCCTATTTGATCACTCCTGGTTCACAGGAAGGGTGTCCAAGCCACCCTGACATTCGGCAAATGAGGGGCAAGGGAGCTTATTTTGGACACTGTCTTGGGATGTGCCTCTCATGAAAACCTCCATCCAGATGTTATGATGAGTATCTTTATGGTAGAAGATGAGGGCCATGTAGGAGTGTTTTGGTTATAATTGTGGTAATTTGTGTGGCAGTTGGAAGAGATGACTGGGTAAACCTGGGCTTGAATTCTGCTGTGATTCCCCTTAGAGACTGAGTTCTGGAACTGACCTCAGAGAAGTATTGACATGAATTGTGTTGGGACTTTAGGAGGCCATGAATGAGAGTTGCCATTGGAACCTGGGATCAAGGCCCAGAGTGGCTTTCCACAGAACACTGGGAATCACAGCCAGGATATTACATGATTTTATTCTGAAAGACTTGGCAGGCATAATTGAGATTCAAAACACACTTGGACCTTGCTTTGTAGACCTCCATGGGCCTGGCTTCATGTGACTTTTTGGCCACTCTTTGGGTAGACTTGCCTGTGAGAGTGCTCCAGAGATTTCCCTGAAATTAGCTTTCTCACCATTTAATGGTTCCTGAATGAATTGAAACCAACATTGCCTCCAAATGCATCTGTGAAAAAATGCTAGATAATTACCATGAAATTTTAGAAATTCCGATGACCAGCTGGCACTGGAGGACCTTTGATGTCCTGTTGATGATCATGAGTATAACAGACAGGGCCTTGATTGACTGGGTTTCATGAAAATGGTGTAGAACAGAGATGCCAGTAAGTTGGGGCCTGGTAAGTAGTGGGCCTAGAGCTGTGTTATGCAAATGTGTGATAAAACATCTGTGGTGGGGCCATGTGGATCTTCCATTGGCTTCCAAATGGCTGTGACTGACATGGTGCAACCATCACACCCATATATGTAAAGGCATATTTTTATATGGAGAGGTTTCAGGGCAATGTTCAGTATCATGTTGCTATTGTCAAGGGGGCAAGCTACTTGAGATAGAACCCTGGTTGGTGCATTCTCCTGGAGACCCTGCCAACCACACCTGACAGAACTCCCTTCAGCACTGTGTCCCATTTGAACTCGTTGTATTTCATGAAGCAAATACCAAACTCCCAGTGCAGCAGCAAGAAACACCACGAAAATTTGAGGATGACCATTGGTTTCACAGTCCACACGGGAAGACCCTTAGCCCTCAGTGGCCAAAGTTTACCTACAAAAAGAGAATTCATCACTGCTGCCTCATTTTTATTTTAAAATAAGTAACCATTTCCTCCAGGTCACATAGATGCAGATCCAGCTTTGATGGTTTCACTACAAATAAAGCTAAAGCTCCTGACAACAACATATATTTCAAGTGCCCAACCTCAGAGGCAGATTCTCAAAAAGTCTTTTGGCCAGCAGAGCTCCATGTTTGTGGAGTGTTTACCCTGTCTCTTACTTTTGGAAACTCCTCTACCACCTCCAAAGATGTGAAATCTGGAGCATTTTCCATTCTAGATATGTATTCACAGATTTTCTAACTCTTCTCCTCTAATTGTGTCTTACTTGGGGCGAAGGTAATGTCAAGGCATTGTTCTGGAGGAGAGTGGGAAGATTTTTCCGTAGCATATATTTGCATACACATTGGATTCAGTGTCCTATTTTCAATTCAAAATACTGAATACCTGACTCTAACCCATACCCTACCAGACTCTGACTACTAATCCTAATATGATGGAGAAAAATAACCCATAAAGAATAGAAATACAAGCAGTACAGAGTAGGCATGGTGAATAGATGGACTTGCCTTTTGCATGATACAGAGTTGGAGTTATAAATCTAGTCAATTGTTTGTTGAAATAGTTGTCCTAGTATTTTTAAGGTTAACAAATATGTGAATTCCTGTCTCCCTTTCTCTGTATTCTTATATGCACATATAGATTCCTATCTGGTACCACACGTACATTCTTGTGAGGTGGCTGACTTGGCAGATACAAATTGTTAGAAGAGATCACTCCTACTAAACCCTGTTGGAACTGAATATTCAACCTATGGGTGAGCTTGCTAGTTGAACAGCATTATACATAAATCCATGTTCAGTAAAATGAATATTTTTAGATCTGTGGATGGTATATATTTTATAATGAATTTTGATTGACATATATATTGCTACTTTTTTGTCTGTGTGTGTGTTTTATGTATATGTATATATATGTATATATATATATATATGTATATATATATACATATATATATATATATATATATATATATATATATACACTCTCCAGATTTTTCAAAATATGAAATATATGTGTCTTATATTCACTCCCTAAATTCATTCATGTTCATGTATGTGGATTTATAATCAACTATTCACAAGATTATTCTCAAAATATTCATCCACCTGAAATTTGCCGAAAGCTCTCAAATGTCAATCCTATTTGTGACTACATATTTGTTTCTTCCTATGATTATATATTTAACTCAACCCTGTTCAAAATGTCTAATCCTATCACACACTTTATACTCTGCCTGATTTTGTAATGTCTCTATTGATATATGCTTTCCTACATATTTTCCCCACTTCATCATTGTGACTGACTCTTCACTTGTGCTGACATTTACATTCACTCTCTAATCGAAATCCTATTGCTAAGAAACTTTTGTTCCAAATCTTATACTCACCCTTCTTCCTAAACTTACTGACTATCTTCCTAATGCTACAGACTATCCCTTTTTGACTGGATGTTCTCTTCTACATTCAATCATCCAAGTAAACGTGGTGCGAGCTTCAGAGGAGGAGACTACCAACAGGCTATCTCATGCAACATCAAAGGGTTTATTGGGTGTCCAGAATGCTGGGGTTCAGAGCTCACCTGAATAGTGCAGATAGCCCTGAGAATAGCTGAAGTAGAGCTTATATACTTTCCCTGGAGAGAGAAGGGAGGGAATTGTATTGATGTGTCAGGGCGAGTGGGTGGTTTGCATGCAACTGGGAGAGGGAGTACATTCTGCAATTTGGCAGCTGGGGATAGAACATTCTGGGAACAAGTTTTGCAAACATTTCTCAAGATTTCAACAGTGTTCTGTTAAGCATACAGAAAAACAAGATGTGACAAGTACCTATTTTATTAATATTTCATTCCCCACTTCTTCTTCTGGCTAATTTTAATCATAAAAATGATCATTGGAGGGTGTCACATTCAATGTCTGCTAGTGGGGTATTACCATAAGTTTAACTCCTCCAATTTGAGCCTGGAGAAAAGACATTACACGGTTGAGCAAACAGGGTTTTATAGTTAGCAATAATATGAGGATTATTATTTGACCGGCCAGGGTTGATAAAAACGTAGTTAACCGGGGGGACTGTGTGAACCAAGACTCAAGCCACCCTTTTGGGCCCTCTCTCACTTGTTGATGCTCTTCAAGGTGTCTTTTAAATTTACTCATAGATTTTATTACGACTCCAGTATAGTCAGCATAAAAACAACATTCTTCCCTCAATGCAGCACAAAGGCCCCCTTCTCTAATGAAGAGGAGGTCCAACCCTCAACTGTTCTGTAAAACAACTTCAGAGAGAGAGGTTAAAGTTTCATGCAAAGCCCTGAAGGAGGTTTCTAATATCTTACTTTTGCTCTATTGCTGCTTCTAATTGGGTCATCTTTTGTGTCCCATGGACAATGCCACTGGTTCCTCTGCCCACCCGTGCAGCAACTCCTATTCCTAATAGGATGGCTAAAGTGAGGGATATATGTTCCCAGTGGAACCGGTTGTATGCCCCCACTATTTGATCTTCAAATGAACCTGCGTCATGATAGAGCACTCTGGGAAACATCTGCACCATTACACAATTTATCACATATCTTGATCATTTCATGAAAACATAAACGATGTTTAAGTATATAGAATTATGCTTTTTTAGGCACTGACAAAGCAAGGCACCTAAGATAGCACTCAAGAGAGGGAAACAGTCCTATTTGGTTGAAACCGGATTCAGAGGGCATTGCTTCTATTGTAATCAACTAATCCCCTGAAACTCAAGTTTAGGTAGTTTCAGAATTTTGTACCCAACATATAAGGGATGGGGCTCAGAAGTTCACAGTCTTCAGAAGTTTAAAAAAGCAGTATTTGTTTCTGTTTTTCCTTCTGTTCTGGGCAAGTTAACTTTTCAAGGACACCTGGGAGGAGGAGAGCTTTTTCTTCCATTTCTTATTTTCCCCCTGCCAGCTGTTACCATGGAGCCCGGTTGGTAATTTCTTTATCTTAGAAATGTAGCCATCTCTGTGAAGCCCCAGCTGAAGGCCAGAGGACTTGTTCACATATTTTGTGAAAAACTAGTTAGGGGTTGTCTAGCTTAGAAGTACTGAGATTTTTAGCCAGTGGCCAAGTAGAACAGGGCAATACGAAAGAGAAAGTTTATCTACATTAAAGTCTTTATTGGGACTGTTTTGCTGAAAGTTCAAAACTCAGCCATGGTGAAGACTTCTGAAGAAGGTCATTTAAGACTTTTCTGTGGGCCTGGTACAGAGGGGGAAAGACGGGGAAGGTGGGGCTGAGAGCACCTCCGAGGATCTGAGAATGAGGGAAAAGAGAGATGTAAAAGAATAATGCGAAAGGGTATTGGGAATTTCCTAGCAGCAAACTTGAGCAGTAGATCAGGTAGAGCAGAGTGAAAGACGGGAGTGAGGATCCCAAAATCCTGTGAGGGACTTTAAATTTTAGTAACCTGTTTTCAGTGATGACAAAGCAACTTTAAAGGCCAATTATATTACATCTTGGATAAGGGTCTCAGGGCTCTCCTCAGCTCGTTTGAGCATTGGGTTAGCTGGTAAGAGGACCTGGTGGGACCCGGTGAGGGCACTGACAGGAGATGAGAGGAATGAGTCGGTGGAGCGGTACCTATGTACCTGCTACCTCAGCAAGGGGCCGATGGTCTGAGAACTGGTGGAGCTTTGGGTTTCTGATCTAGTTATTGGAGGGGAGAAATAAAGTTGCTGAGATGGGAGTGACATCAGAGGGTCTGGAGCAGAAGGCTGAGGATAATGATCTATTGGAGAAGCATAGTTCAGGATGTGAGTGAGGGAGGGAAAAGGCTTCCACATAGGGGAATTTCCTTTCACTCTTTTGAGCACTTGCAGAAGTTAAAAAGGTCACGCAAAATTTGAGGAGCTAGAGACCCATCTGGGTGCCATAGTTTTTGGTTGTCTAATTGGTAATGTGGCCAATGCTGTGTACTGAATTTGATGAAGAATTGGGGTTTCATCAGGCAGCTCCTGTATGCACACATTTCCATGACATACAGAAAAAGTCGGCTTTTCCCCCACACAGCCATTACTCTTTGTGGCTTTGATAGTCTGCCAGGCAAACTTAGTAATCTAGACTAGCCAATCTGCATCTGGCTCGCGTGTCCCTACATCCATAATGTTTGTTTCCATTATCTATGGTACAGAAGGGATTTAATGGTATTTTAGTGGGATCCTCTTCATCAGGGATATCACAATAGGAAATACCTATAGCCAGCTAACAAATGTCTGGGTGGAGAGATGGCCACCAGGTCCCTAAGGGGGCTGTATGCGAGATAGACCATACTTCTTTTCCAGTAGGATTTGTGATCAGCCATCACTGCTTAATGGGCTGATGAGGGTTAGGACTACTTGTAGCCAAGGGGAGAGTATATAACCTTATTCACATTGCGAATACACAATTTGAAACAGTTACCAGTCTTTTTCAGTTTCCAGAAAGATTCTGTACAGGCAGCAGGCTTGAGATGAGAGGTATGGATCCAGGAAGTGATTCTGTTTACGTTTACCACTGTAGGTGTTATAATAGCACCTGGTATGGTCCTTTTCAGCGGGGTACCAGGGATGACACCTGATATCATCTTACATAGATGAAATCTCTTACTTGATATGGATGTGGAATCCCCTGGTTCCCAGTTGGGTAGGCAGTGGCCAGCTGTTTTCACAGGTATTACTGAGTTCTTTCAAGATCTTTAAGTCTGTCAAGCAAGGGGGTGTGGAAAGGATCTTTAGGTCTTACAGTTGGGCTTAGGTCCCCTACTGGAGGAGGGCCACCATAAAGAATTTCACATGTGGTAAGGTTACTCAAAGAAACAAAGGGATTTTTTCTTGCATGAAACATTGCATAAGGCAGGAGCATAGTCCAATCTTATGCTGGTCTCTAAGCTTAATTTCGTTAAGGTCTCTTTAATGGTTCTATTCATTCTTTCTACTTGTCTTGAACTCTGTGGTCTATAAGCACAATTTAACTTCCAATTAATCCCCAGGTTCCTGGCTAACCCCTGACTTACCTGGGTCATGAACATCGGTCCATTGTCAGATCCTATTACCAGCTTAGCTTCCTCCAATGGTAGAGAGGCTTAGTCAGCAGCAGCGGAATCACTTAGAGTGTGTTGTGTGTTAGGGGACGAGGGCAGGGGATAAGGAGGGGGAGAAGAGTCCAGTAGAGTCAAATCTGTGACTCAGGGAGAACAGAGGGTGGAGGAGGAGGAGGTTGAGAGGGTTTGAGAGATCATGGGGGAAGGAGTAGGAGCAGAGGTAGGGGCAAGGAAAGGCTTCACCCATGGAGGAGGAGATTTGCAGAGGTTCTGCCAAGTTAAGATATATGGCTGTTGATCCGGATGGCTATGTGGCGCTGGCTGAAAGACAATACCTCTGACTTTTTAAATTAGTGGGAAGTAGAAAGATCCGTCTAGGGGCCATATGACTCCAAAGATGGGCCATTCTGAGGCACAGAGATTCTGCCAGGTCCAGCGTTTTACTAAAAAAAGAAAGATTCTGAGCCCTTAAGCAGACTTTGGTCCAGTGATCAAGGGTCAGGGACAGAGGCATTGACGTGCTCTGTTCCATAATGAAAGTTCCACAAACAGTAAAAGCAAGGACACACGACACAGATAAGACAAGACCATAAAGACAGGCAATGAACGTCCAACACTGAGACCAGGAATGAGTAGCCGGCAAAACCCAATGGTATGGCAATAACGAATCTAAAAGAAAATATCACTGAGTCGAGAAGACTATTGTTCCTTGATTTCCCGAGTTCTCTGCGGGGTCCTCCAGAGAGGTGCCCTTTGTCTCTGTGACATGTCTCTCAGCCACCGTCGGAGAGAGCCCAGGCTCTTCATCGCCAGCAATTTTGCCAAGCCCTAACAAGAAACCTGAAACCAGAAAGAGGCGCCTTACTTGCTCCGAGAGGAGCCCGTTGGGGTCTCTCATCCGCCACTGCTGGAACTCAGTGGAACCTCAATATGTAAAGGTCAGGCGAGTGTCAGAGGAAGATACTACCAAGAGACTGTCTCATGCAACAGCAAAGGGTTTATCTGTGGTCCAGCATGCTGGAGCTCAGAGCTAAATTAAATAGAGCAGAGACCTCTGAGAACAGCTTAAGCAGAGCTTATATACTTTCCTTGGAGAGGGAAGAGAGGGAAGTTCAGTGATGGGTAAGGGCGAGTGGGCGGTTTGCATGACACCGAGTGAGGGAGTACATTCTGCAGTTCGGCTGTTGGGAACAGTACATTCTAGAACAAGATTAGCAAACATTTCTCAAGATTTCAACAGTGTTTTGTTAAGCATACAGAAAAACAGGAAGTGACAAGTACCTATTTTATTAATTTTATTAACCTTTCACTACCGACTATGCCTTTTTGACTTGATGTTCCTTCTACATTAATTCATGCAACGTACAAGGTGCTATGCCATTGTATATCGATTTATCTGAGACAACTCTGCAGAACGTAATTCAACACCACGTATCACTATCAAGGGCCCAATGCCCTTCTGGGCTTCAAATCAGACTTAAATTTCTTTTTTCATACATATATTTCACCTATATATTCTTCTACACATAGCAAGTTCCCAATACGATCATTCATCCAGGAAAATGATTTCTAACCCAAATCGAGCATGTTTTTAACCATAACCGGACACTGTTCCCTCAATCTAACTTTACAGAAGAGCAGGGAAGGAGTTGATATTACAATACAGAAATGTAGAAAAACTTCCACCTGCTGAGAACCTCAAAGGTCCATGCAGAAATGATCCCTGGAGAAGATGTAGGAAGCAATAAAGGACCTGAGAGACCAAAAGTCATCTTCCATGGCAAATAACCCGGTCAGGATAAAAGGTTGTGTCTGAATCAGATTTTTTTTAATGTAGAGATCATGGACCAAACCAGGCCTGTGTGGAGATCTATTCCTGGGTGCCTTTGGTTGATATACCATTCTAACTTGTGAAAATGTCACAGGAAGTAGGGGCGGCCTCAATTTCTTGGGACCCTTGGAAGCAACAGTTAGGACAAAGTGGCTGCCAAGACAGTGCCCTCATTCAGTTCAGGAAGGAAGTGACCTCACCTCACTTTCTTGGTGATGGAACTCTCTGAACGTGGGATCCAGGAAGCCAGGCACACAGAGCCTGTCCCAGTCCCAGTCCCAGTGGTCTCACTTGTTTGGATTTACCAAGAACAGGGTCAGTATTTTTTGGTACCTACAGATGTGACGAAGGCCAAATGCCAGGAAAGCTCGGATGCAGGGCTTTTCATGAGAAAGCAGGTAGTAGCTCACCGTTGGCTCCTAAGAAGTTCACAGTGTTGGCCAAGGAGACAAGATCTGAGACAGGAAAGGCCATTTTGGGGGAACATATTATGGCCCACAAGTCAGAGGACACTCTGGATAGTCACAGACCTACTTAGGGGAAGGAGGTGCCTTTGTGGGTGTGGTTGTGGGTTTGTGGTTTTGTCTCATTTTCTGAGAATAGGTAGGACAGTCGGTTTGTTTCATTTGAAGTGGACTGTTTCTAGTAAGTCTTTTCACAGGGCGAGTGTTTCTATGTCTGTGTATTCCACTGTTTCCGTGGTTGTAGACATTAGAAAAGAGAATCCATCAATGGATGTGTCGTGTCTAGTAGAAATCTTCTCAGCATTCATATTGCCCCGTTTATGAATGGACTGTAGCTTGCCTTATCGATGAGCAACACCTGCTACCTTCCTAAGTTTCTATTTTCGTCCTGAATTCCGGCCAATCTCAAGAATAGGCCCATGGTTTTGTGTCCAAGATATGTACCACCTCCAAGCTCTGTGACATGGCCATGTACTGGATAGCTGTAGGGGATGGCGAGCATCTCAGAAAACTCAGATATCAGTGTGACCAGAAAAGTCTCAGAGGAGAAACCCTGCTTTCGGCCTTTTGCTTACCTATTGTTCTGTTGCCCTGAATGTCAGGAAGGTCTTTGCCTCAGGCCACCCCTTTGTGAAGCCTGAAGAAAACAGTTTTCAAATGGAAATGAATGGGCATACCTGTGGCACTTTCCTTAATTGCTTTGGAAAGGGATGTGTCTGAATCAGGCCCTTGGCCCTGTGTGTGGCTGTGGCTTAGATTCTCAGCACCTGATGGATCTAAAGAAAGTTACCATGTGTGCATCCAAAAGAAAATTCGCCAAAAGAGCAATTATTCGGATGAAGTCTCTCGACTTCCTCTGTAAGGTTCCTGACTTCCATCAAGTGAGAATGGGATCCTTTGGTTCAAAAGAGTTCTACAAAACCTGCAGAGGCTAGCCCATTGTGCTTGGGTTTTCTCATGACTAAAATTCACATAAAGAATCTAAACCCCACAGACAGTAGTCATCAAATTGGAGAGTTATTAACGGCAGGCCTATTTGATCACTTTTGGTTCACAGGATGGGTGTCCAGGCCACCTTGACTTTAGGCAAATGAGGGGCAAAGGAGCTTATTTGGGACACTGTCTTGGTCTGCACCCCTCATGGAAACCTCCAGCCAGATTATGATGAGTGTCTATATGAAAGAAGATGAGGGCCATATGGGAGGGTTCTTGTTTTAATCATGGTAATTTGTGTGGTAGTTGGAAGAGATGACTGGGTCCACCAGGGCTTGAACTCTGGTGTGATTCTCCTTAGAGACTGAGTTCTGGAACTGACCTCAGAGAAGTATTGCCATGAATAGTGTTGGGATTTTAGGAGACCACGCATGAGAATCGCTTTTGGAAACTGAGATCTAGGCCCAGGATGGCTTTCCACAGAGCTCAGGGATTCTGAGCCAGGATATCACATGATTTAATTCTTAAAGACTTGGTAGCCATAGTTGAGAGTCCAAACACACATGGACCTCACATTGTATACCACAATGGGCCTGGATTCATGTGTCCTTTTGGCCACTCTTTGGGAAGGCTTGCCTGTGAGTGTTCTCCAGAGCTTTCATTGAAATGAGCTTCCTCACCATTTAATGGTTCCTGAATTAAATGAAACCCACAGTGCCTCCAACTTCATCCTTGAAAAATGACTAGATTAATACCATGAAATTTTTGAAATCCCCATGACCAGGTGGCACTGGATAACCTTAAGATATCCTGTTGCTGATCATGAGTATAACAAACAGTGCCTTGATTGACTGAGTTTCGTGAAAATGGTGTAGAACAGAGATGCCAGTAAGTTGGAGCCTGCTGGGTAGTGGGTGTAGAGCAGTGGACTATAGGTGTGTAAATAAATATTTTTGGTAGGACCACCTGGATCTTCCATTGGCTTCCAAATCTTGCGACTGACATGGTGCAGGCAGCAGACCTTTATATGTAAAGGCATCTTGTTATATGTAGAGGTTTCAGGGCAATGTTCAGAATCAGGTTGCTATAGTCAAGGGGAAAGCTATGTGGGATAGAAGCCTGGTTCGTACATTCTCTTGCCGACCCTGACCAACCACACATGACAGAACTCCCTCCAGCATTGTGTCCCAGTTTAACATATTGTATTTCATGAAGCAAATACCAAATTCCCAGTGCAGCAGTAAGAAACACCCTGAAAAGTGGAGGATGACCAAATGGCTTCACAGACCACACGGGAAGACACTTAGCTCCCAGTAGCAACAGTTTACCTACAAAGGGAGATTTCAGACCTGCTGCCTCATGTTCATTACAAAATAAAGAACCATGTCCTCCAGGTCACATAGATGCAGACCCAGATTTTTGGTGTCACTACAAACGAAGCTAAATCTCCTGACAATTACATATATTTCTTTTTCTTTTTTTAATTAATTTTTATTGTAGGTTGTTCAAAACAGTACATACTTCTTGATATATCAAATTTCACACTTTGATTCAAGTGGGATATGAGCTCCCATTTTTACTCCATATACAGATTGCAGAATCACATCAGTTGCAGAATCATTGATTTACATATTGCCATACATATATTTCTTGTGCCTATCCTCAGAGGAAGTTTCTCAATAAGTCTTTAGGTCAGCACAGCTCCATGTTTCTGGAGTGTTTACCCTCTCCCATATTTTGTAAACTGTTTTACCACCTCCAGTGTTGTGAACTCCTGAGCATTTTTCATTCCACATATGTATTCACAGGTTTTCTAACTCCTCTCCTCTAATTGTGTCTTACTTTTAGCGATGGTTATGTCAAGGTATTGTTCTGGATAAGAGAGGGAAGATTTTTGTGTATCACATGTTTGCATACACATTAGATCCATTTTCCTATTTTCCATTTGAAATACTGAATCCCTGACACTAACCCATACCCTACTAGACTCTGACTACTAATCCTAATATCATGGAGAAAAAAAAACCTAACTGAATAGAAGTACAGTCCTTTTATAGGAAGCATGGTGTATATTTGTATTTGTCTTCCTCTTTATCAAGAGTATGTGTTTTAAATTTAGTAAACTTTTCATTTTAATATTTCTCCATGATTTTTTAAAGTTATCACATATGTAAATTCCTGTCTCCCATTCTCTGTATCCTATTCAGCACATGTAATTTTTTATGCATATACAATATCCTACCTGGTATCACACGTACATTCTTGTAAGATCACTGACTTTGGAATATAAAAATTGTGAGAAGAGATGACTCTCCCTAAATAATGATGGAACTGAAAATTCCACCTATGGGTGAGCTTCCTAGTGAAAAACACTATACATAAATCCATGTTCAGTAAAATGAATATTTTTGGATTTGTGAATGAATTATATTTCATGATGAATATCGATTGGCATATATATTGCTAAATATTAATGTGTGTGTGTGTGTGCATGTGTGTGTGTGTGTGGGCATGTGTGTGTGTGTATATTCTACGGATTTTAAAAAAATATGAAAAATATGTGTCTTATTATACACTCCCTAAATTCATTCATATTCATTTATGTTCATTTAAATTCAAATTTTCACAAGATTATTCTCAGTAATATTCATACACCTGAAATATATTTTGGTTTCCTACTACTGAAAACTAAGTTCAGTGGATGGTGCTTAAAAATCCTAATATTTCTACAGTAACTGACCCAGTTTAACATCAATGCAAGTAGATTGCTATGGGACATGATGTGTAATTTGAAGTTCATTTTTACTCAACACTGGTACATTACTATTTCTTCAGTTTATGGACATCATAGGATGTATTTTTTCATCCACAACTTCACAAATTTTTTTGGCATTTGGTTCACTTTCAATTACTTACTACTTCAGAACACATGTATTCCTCCATGTTTCTTTACTGGTCTTTTCACTAGACTTCTTTCTAAACACATTATTTTCGATTCCATAATCATTTTTGAAGCAAAACTCACTCTTCACGATAAACCGTAACCCTAATAATACCATTGCATATATAACTCGTTGGAATGATGGTATATATATCAATATAAGATTTCCAATATATTTTCAGATGCAAACTCAATCCATTATTTAATGTTGGATCCAGTTACATACTTTATTCACAATATGGTCTATTCCTGCATCATCTCAATAATCATCAACACAAGGTACACCTATTTGTATCACCAGTACTAATTTATAAGTTTCCAGAATATTACTCCCCTTTATGGTGGAAGAAATACTTATGTCACCTGATCTACATATACATTTTACCACAGTAGTATTCTGGACACAAAATGCAAAGGTCACACATATGATTGTACCAAAGCCTAAATAGAAAGTGACCATGGATTACTAAAAGCATCTATGTCCAGGGTGCCTACTGCTCTCAAATGTCAATCCTATTGGTTACTACATATTTGTTTCTTCCTAAGATTATATATTTAACCTCAAGCCTGTTGAAAATATCTAATCCTATCACTCACTTTATACTTTTCCTGATTTCCTAATGCCCCTATTGATATCTGCTTTCCTACATATTTTTCCCAGTTCATCATTGTGACTGTCTCTTCACATGTGCTGATATTTACATTCACCCTCTAACTGAAAACCAATTGCTAAAGAACTTTTGGTCCAACTCCGAGACTCACTCTTCTTCCTAAACCTACTGACTATCTTCCTAATCCTACAGACTATCCCTTTTTGACTGGATGTTCTCTTCTACTTTCAATCATCCAAGGTATAGGATCCTATGCCATTGTATATCGATTTATCTGAGACCTCGGTGCAGAACATAATTCAATCTAATTATACCAATCAAGGGCCCAATGCCTTTCTGGACTTCAAATCTTTCCTAGATCTCTGATCTCATACATATATTTCACATTTATATTCTTATAAATATCACAGGTTCCCAATACCATAATTCATCCAGCAGAATGACTCCTAACCCAAATCGAACAGGCTATTAACACTAACCATACACTGTTCCCTCAATCTCACTTTACAGAAGAGCAGGGACAGAGTTGGTCTTAAAATCCAGGAAGGTAGGGTATCATCCACCAGCTGAGAACCTCAAAAGTCCCTGCAGAAATAATCCCTTGAGTCGGTGTAGGCAGGTATGAAGGATCTGAGAGAGCAAAAGTCATCTTCCATGGCAAACAACCTGGTCAGGTTGAAGGGATGTGTCTGAATTAGCCTCTCTCTTCCTAATGTAGAGAAGATGGACCAAACCATGCCTGTGTGGAGAGCTGTTCCCCGGTGCCTATGGTTGATATACCATCCTAACTTATGAATGAGTCACAGCAAGTAGAGGCAGACTCCATCTTTTGGGAACCTTGGAAGAAACTGTTAAAACAAAGTGGTTTCCAAGGCAGTGACTTCATTCAGTTCTTGAAGGAAGTGACCTCACCTTACATTATTGGTGATGAAAGTCTGTGATCTTGGGATCCAGGAAACCAGGCACACAGAGTCAAACCCACTCCATGTCCCAGTGGGCTCACTTGTTTGGATTTAACAAGACAGAGTCACTCTTTCTTGGTACCTACTGATGTGAGGACAGCCAAATGCCTGGAAACTATGAAGACTGGCCTTTCCAGAGAAAGCAGGTAGTTTCTCACCACGGGCTCCTGACAACTTCACAGAGTTTGCTAAAGAGACCAGATCAGAGACAGGACACGCCACTTTTGGGGAACATAGTATGGCCCACAAGTCAGAGGACACTCCGGATAGACACAGACCTACTTGGGGGAAAGAGGTGCCTTTTTGGGTGTGAGTGTGAGTTTGTGGTTTTGTCTCATGTTCTGAGAATAGTTAGGAAAGCTGGTTTGTTTGTTTTGGAGTGGACTGTTTCTAGTAAGTCCTTTGACAACGTGAGTGTTTCTGTGTCTATATATCATACTGTGTCCGTGATTGTAGACAGTAGAAAAGAGAATGCATCAATGGATGTGTCCTGTCTACGAGAAAGCTTCAAAGCATTCATCCTGAGCAATTTATGAATGGACTGCAGCTTGCCGTATGGATGGGCAACTCCTGGTATCTTTCTAAATTCCTGTTTTCTTCCTGAATTCTGGACACTCTCCAGAATACGCTCATGATTTTGTGTCCAAGATATGTACCACCTCAATCTCTGTGACATGGCCATGTACTGGATAGCTGATGGGAATCGTGGGTATCTCAGAAAACTCAGATATTAGTATGCCCAAGAAAGTCTCAGTGGAGAAACCCTGCTTTGGGCCTTTTGCTTACCTATTCTGTTGCCCTGAATGTCAGGAAGGTCTTTGCCTCAGGCCACACTTTGTGAAGCCTGAAGAAAATAGTTTTCAAATGGAATTGAATGGTCATTACCTGTGCCTCTTCGGTTAATTGCTTTGGAAATGGATGTGTCTGAATCAGCCTCTTGGCCCTATGTGAGGCTGTGGCTTAGATTCACAGCACATGATGGGTCTAAAGAAAAATCCCATGTGTGCATCCAAAACCAAAATGGACAAAAGAACTGTCATGGTGGATAGAGTCTCTCGCCTTCCTCTGTAAGGTTCCTGACCTCCATTAAGTGAGAATAGGGATCATTTGGGTCAAGTGAATTCTTTAAAGCCCTGCAGAGGCTATCCCATAGGTTCGTGGGTTTTCTCATGACTCCAATTCACATCTATGTTTACTGAAGAGCAGGGACAGTGTTGGTCTTACAATACAGGAATGCAGTGGATCTTCCATCTGTTGAGAACCTCAAAGCTCCATGCAGAAATGATCTCTGGAGAAGATGTAGGCAGCTATGTAAGACCTGAGAGAGCAAAAATCATCTTCCATGGCAAACAACCTGGTCAGGATTAAGGGTTGCGTCAGAATGAGCCTATCTCTTCTTAATGTAGAGAAGATGTACCAAACCCGGCCTGTGTGGAGAGCTGTTCCCTTTTGCCTACGGGTGATATACCATTTTAACTTGTGAAAGTGTCACAGGAAGTAGGGGCAGCCCTCATCTCATGGGACCGTTGGGAGCAATTGTTATGACAAAGTGGTTGCCAAGGCAGTGATCTCATTCAGTTCCTGAAGGAAGTGATCTCATCTCACTTCCTTGGTGATGGAACTCTCTGAACTTGGTATACAGAAAGCCAGGCACCCAGAGCCAGTCCCAGTCCTAGTCCCAGTGGTCTCACTTTTTTGGATTTACAAAGGACAGAGTCAGTATTTCTTGATACCTACTGATGTGAGGATGGCCAAATGCCAGGAAAGCTCGGAAGAGGGGCTCTTCCTGAGAAAGCAGATAGTGGCTCACTCCTGGCTTCTAACAACTTCACATTGTTGGCCAAGAAGATCAGATCTGAGACAGGTCAGGCCATTTCGGAGCATCATAGTATGGCCCATCAGTCAGAGCACACTCCGGAGAGTCACAGACCTATTTGGGGGAAGGAGGTGCCATTGCGGGTGTGGGTTTGTGGTTTTGTCTCATGTTCTGAGAATAGGTAGAAAAGGCAGTTTGTTTGGTTTGGAGTGAACTGTTTCTAGTAAGTCGTTTGACAATGCAAGTGTTTCTATGTCTGTGTATCCCACTGTGTCCGTGCTTGTAGACATTAGAAAAGAGAATGCATCAATGGATGTGTCCTGTCTCATAGAAAGCTTCCCAGCATTCATCCAGCACAATTTATGAATTGACTGTGGCTTGCCTTATTGATGGGCGATACCTGCTACCTTCCTAAGTTGCTGTTTTCTTCCTGAATTATGGCCAATCTCCAGAATAGGCTCATGGTTTTGTGTCCAAGATATGTACTACCTCCAAGCTCTGTGACATGGCCATGTACTGGATAGATGAATGGAATGTCGAGCATCTCAGAAAACTCAGATATCAGTGTGACCAGTAAAGTCTCAGTGGAGAATCCCTGCTTTGGGCCATTTGCTTACCTATTGTTCTGTTGCCCTGAGAGTCAGGAAGGTCTTTGTCTAAGGCCAACCCTTTGTGAATCCTGAAGGAAAGATTTTTCAAATGGAAATGAATATGCTTTACCTTTGGCTCTTTCCTTAATTGATTTGGAAAGAGATGTGTGTGAATCAGCCTCTTGGCCCAGTGTGATTCTTTGACTTAGATTCTCAGCACCTGATGGATCTAAAGAAAGATCCCATGGGTGCATAAAATCCAAAATGGCAAAAAGAGCAGTCATTGTTGATGAAGTATTTTGCCTTCCTCTGTAAGGTTCCTGAATTCCATCAAGTGAGAATAGGGATCTTTTGGGTCAAATGAGTTCTTCAAATCTATTCAGAGGCTATCCAATAGGTGCTTGAGTTTTCTCATCTTTCCAATTCACATAAAGAATCTGTACCCGACACTCAGTAGGACTCAAATTGGAGAAGCAGAGCAGTATTAAGGGCAGGCCTATTTGATCACTCCTGGTACACAGGAAGGGTGTACAGGCCACTGGGAATTTAGGCAAATGAGGGGCAACAGAGCTTATTTTGGACACTGTCTTGGGCTACGCTAGTGCTATCAAATGTCAATCCTATTGTTGACTTCATATTTGTTTTATCCTAAGCTCACATATTCATCCTCAACCCTGTTGAAAATATCTAATCCCATCACTCACTTTATTCTTTTCCTGATTTCCTAATGTCTCTATTGATATCTGCTTTCCTACATATTTTGCCCTGTGCATCATTGTGACTGACTCTTCACTTGTGTTGACATTTACATTGACTCTCTAACCAAAACCCTATTGCTAAAGAACTTTTGTTCCAAATCCTATACTCACTTTTCTTCCTAAACTTACCGACTATCTTTCTAATCCAACTGACTATAACTTTTTGAATGGATGTTCTCTTCTACATTCAATGATCCAAGTACAGTTCAGGTTTCTATTCAACCGGGTGAGGGAGTAGATTCTGCAGTTTGGCAATTGGGGACAGCACATTCTGGCAACAAGATTAGCAAAGAGTTCTCAAGATTTCAATAGTGTTTCGTTAAGTGTACAGAAAAACAGGAAGTGACAAGTACATATTTTATTAACCTTTCATTCCCCACTTCTTTTTCTGGCTACTTTTAATCATAAAAGTGATCTTTGTGGGGTGTCACATTCTATGTCTGCTAGTGGGGTATTACCATAATTTTAATTTGTCCAATTTGAGCTTGGAGAAAAGAAATTACATGGTTGAGGAAACAGGGTTTTATAGTTAGTAATACTATGAGGATTATTATTGGACCGGCCAGGGTTGATAAAAACGTAATTAACCAGGGGGACTGTGTAAAAAAAGACTCAAACTACCCTTTTTGTGCCTGTCTCTCTCGTTGTTGCTCTTCAAGGCATCTTTTTAATTTACTCATAGATTTTTTTACAACTCCAGTATTGTCGACATAAAAACAACATTCTTCCCTCAAAGAAGCACAAAGGCCCCCCTCTGTCATGAAAAGGAGGTCCAACCCTCGACTGTTCTGTAAAACAACTTCAGAGAGAGAGGTTAAAGATTCCTGCAAAGCTGTGATGGATGTTTCTAAAATCTTTAAGTTTTGATCTATTGCTGCTTCTAATTGGGTCACTTGTTGTGTCCCATGGACCAGAGCAGTGGTTCTTGTGCCCAACCCTGCAGCAACTCCTATTCGTAATAGAATGGCTAAGGTGAGGGACATACGTTCCCAGTGGAACCGGGTTGTATGTCCCCCTCTTTGATCTTCAGATGAACCTGCGTCATGATAGAGCACTCTGGGAAACATCTGCACCATTTCACAATTAATCACATCTGTTGACCATTTCATGAAAACATAAACAATGTTTAAGTATATAGAATTATACTGTTGTAGGGACGGACAAGGCAAGGCACCTAAGATAGCACCAAAGACACGGAAACAGTCTTTTTTGGTTTCAACCAGATTCAGAGGGCATTGCTTCTGTTGTAATCAATTAATCCCCTGAAACCCAAGTTACGTAGTTTCAGAATTTTGTACCCAACACGTAAGGGAAGGGGCTCAGAAGTTCACAGTCTGCAGAAGTTCACAAAAAGCAGTTTTTGTTTCTGTTTTTTCCTCAGTTTGGGCAAGTTAACTTTTCAAGGACACCTGGGTGGGGGTGTCTTCCCTTTCTTTTTTTCCCCCTTCCAGCTGTTTCCATAAAGCCCAGTTTGTAACTTCTTTATCTTAGAAATGTAGCCATCTCTGGGAAGCCCCAGCTCAAGGCCAGAGGACTTTTTTCCAAATATTTTGTGAAAAACTAGTAAGGGTGTGTCTAGATCAGGAGTGCTGAATTTTTTAGCCAGTTGCCAAGGAGACCAGGGCAACACAAAAATAGGAAGTTTATCTACAGTGAACTCTTTTATAGGGACTCTTTTGCTGAAAGTCCTAAATCAGCCATGGTGAAGACTTCTGGAGAAGGTCAGTTAAGACTTTTCTGTGGGCCTGGTACAGAGGGGGAAAATTTGGAAGGCAGGGATAAGAGCAGCTCTGTGGATCTGAGAATGAGGAAGGAGAGATGTAAAAGAATATTGGGAGAGGGCTTTGGGATCTTAATAGCAACAAAAACTTGAGCAGTAGAACAGATAGAACAGAGGGGGAGACGGGAGTGAGATTCCAAAAAGCCTGTGAGGGACTTTAAATTCTTAGTAACCTGTTTTTAGTGATGACAAAGCAACATTAAAGGCCATTTTCATTACATCTTGTATTAGGGTCTGAGGATTCTTCTCAGCGGGTTTGAGCTTTGCATTAGGTGGTAAGAGGACTGGGTGGGACCCGGTGCGGGCACTGACAGGAGAGGAGAGGAGTGAGTGAATGGAGTGGTACCTCAGTACCTGCAACCTCAGCAATGGAGCAATGGTTTGAGAACCAGTCGAGATTTGGGTTTTTGATCTAGATATTGGAGGGGAGAAATCAAGTTGCTGAGGTGGGAGTGACAGCAGAGAGTCTGGAGCACAAGGCTGAGGGTGAGCATCTATTGGAGAAGCATAGTTCAGGATGTGAGCAAAGGAGAGAGAAGGCCTCCACATAGCGGAATCTCCTTTCACCCTTTTGAGCACTTGCAGAAGTTAAAAAGGTCACACAGAATTTGAGGATCTAGAGACCCCTCTGGGGGCCATCGGTTTTGGTTATCTAATTCGTAATATGGCCAATGCTGTGTACAGAATTTGATGAGGAGTTTGGGTTCCATCTGACAGTCCCTGTATGCTCACATCCCCATGACTTACAATAGAAGTCTGCTCTCCCCCCCCCCACAGCCGTGACTGTTTGTGGCTTTGATAGTCTGCCGGGCAAACATAGTAATCTAGGCTAGCCAACCTGCATCTGGCTCACGTGTCCCTACATCTATAATGTTTGTTTCCATTATCTATGGTACGGAAGGGATTTAATGGAATTTTAGTGGGATCCTGTTAATCAGGGATATCCCAATAGGAAAGACCTATAGCCAGCTGACAAATGACTGGGTGGAGAGATGGCCACCAGGTTCGTAAGGGGGCTGTATTCGAGATAGGCCATACTTCGTGTCCAGTAGGATTTGTGATCAGCCATCGCAGCTTAAGGGGCTGATGAGGGTTAAGACTACTGGTCGTCAAGGGGAGAATAAATATCTTCCAGGATCTTCTTTACAACCATTTGCAATGTTTCTTTTTTCTTCTTTTTTATTTCTTTTTTTTTTGTGTGTGTGGGGAAGGCTTCAATACATCCTGAAAATGTATGTTCAAAGACTAGGAGTTATTTAAGTCCATACCTTACTGGCTTAATTTCAGTAAAGTCCACTTCCCAGAATTGTCCTCGTCTGGTTCCTCATAGGTGCTTTCCTGCAGGAAGCTTGGAAGTGTAAGCTTTAACCAATTAATGGACCTGACAGGCTTTTGTTACCCATTCAGTTATTTCCTTTTGCTGTGAGTAGGTTAGTGGAAAACTGTGTTCTTGATCCTTCACGAATGAATGCAGTTTCTTTGAACAAAGGTGAGTGAGTTGATGAATATTTGCTACTGACATAGTTAGAGCCATGATTATAGGAGTAGTTACTGAAGAATTAAAAAATTCCACTTGAGGGCCTTCAGGGTTAAAAGTTATTTTGACCCAGAGCTTGGTGAGCAGAACTCTGCCCATCAATGGGGCCAGGCATTCTGGGATTACTAGGAAGGAGTGATGGATTTTTCCTTTTCCCTGGTCCATGGTCCTCGTAGTTGTCAAAGCCCGATATTTACTTCTGTTAGACTCTTGAATTAGAGACCTTTTATTCGGTAGAGGGCCCAATGGTCCTTACGGGCTGAGTATATTCACCCTGCATCTACTTCAAAGTTTATTGTGTTCCCCTCCACTTCAAAAGTTACCTTGAGGTCAGGGAGAGGATCTGAGCCCGGACTTTCTTAGTATTACTCCAGAGTCAGAATATCTGGCTGGCATGGCTGTCTCTTTCTAGGGCACTCTTTGGCCCAGTGTCCTTTTTCTTTAGAGTAGGCACATTGATCTGAGGCCAGGGGTGGCCTCTAGTGTGTGCCCAGGTATTCCTTCCTGTCTCTCTGTTTCTTAGTTTCTGGCCTATTTGTTGTTGTGACCAGGACCTTAGTCAATGCCTTAGTCTGTCTTTTGTTTCTTTTATCCTCACTCAGCTCCCTTCTCTTCCTCAGTTTCTTTCTTAAAGTATACCTTCTCGGGTTCTCTGACTAAATCCCTCAAAGTCATATCTTGTAATCCATCTAAGCATTGTAACTTTCTTTTAATATCCAGGGCAGCTTTCCCAATAAAGGCCATTGTGACAGATGCCTTTTGATCCTCTGCCTGAGGATCGAAAGGAGTATGTCTCTTATATACCTACATAATTATCTCTAGGAACATAGAGGGAGATTCATCAGGCCCTTAAATAATCTCTCTTACCTTGGCCAAATTAGTTGGTCACCTAGCGGCCACTAAGATACCCACTATTAGAGCCCGGCGATAAGTGGACAGATGCTCCCTACCTTCAAAGGTGTTGGGGTCCCAGTTGGGTCGTTTCAAGAGAAAGCCGGCTTTGAATATATTGGGAAGTTTTGTAGGTCACGCATTTGGTCCGAGGATACTTTTTTCTAGCATCCAGGAGGATTCTCTTTTGTTCCTCTGTCATGAAGAGAGTACCTAGGAGTTGTTGGCAGTCATCTCAAGTAGGTTGGTGTGAAAACATCAATGACTTCACCAGACCTGAGAGCCAGGTTGGGTCCTCGGTAAAAGGAGGATTGTTATTTTTCCATTTATATAGGTCTGAAGAGGAGAAGGCCAATACTGGTAGGCTTGCATTTTTTCCCTATGGCCATCGTCAATCATTGGTCCTTAGGGATGGAGGGAAGCAACACGGGAGTTCCAGGGTTTTCAATCATTTGCCACCAGCGAGTTCCTTTAGCAACTCCAGCTTCCTCCAGGGGAGGAGGGGCTGTGTGTGACGCAGGGGAGTTATCTGGAGGGCCCTGGGCTGGCTTAGCTTCCTCCAATTGCGGAGAGGCTGAGTCAGCAGCTGGAGAATCACTTAGAGGGTGTTGGGGGTTGTGGGACAAGGGTAGAAGATAAGGAGGGGGACGAGAGTCCAGTAGAGTCAAATCTTGTGACTCAGGGAGAACAGAGGGTGGAGGAGGAGGAGGAGCAGAGGGGTTGAGAGATCGTGGGGGAAGGAGTAGGATCGGGGACACAGCAAGGAAAGGCTTCACCCACAGAGGAGGAGATTTGCAGAGGTCCTGCCAAGTTAAGGTATATTCCTGTTTATCAGTATGGCTATGTGGCCCTGGCTGTAAGACAATATCTCTGTCTTTTTAAATTAGTGGTAAGTAGAAAGATCCTTCTAGGGGCCATCCGAATCCAAAGGTGGGCCATTCTGTGGCACACAGAGTCTGCCAGGTCCAGCGTTTTACTGAAAAAGAAACATTCTGAGCCCTTAAGCGGACTTTGGTCCATAGATCAAGGGTCAGGGACAGAGGCATTGAAGTGATCTGTCCCATAATGAAAGATACACAAACAGTAAAAGCAACAACACAGGACACAGACAAGAGAAAACAATAAAGACAGGCAATGGACGTCCAACACTGAGACCAAGACTGAGCAGGTGGCAAAACCCGATGGGCTGGCAATACCGAATCTGAAACAAAGTATCACTGAGTCGAGGAGACTATTATTCCTCGATTCCCGAGTCCTCTGTGGCGTCCCCCAGGGACTTGGCTTGTGGCTCTGTGACACGTCTGCCAGCCACCATCAAAGAGAGCTCACACACTTCATCGACAGCCATTTTGCCAAGCCCTAACCTGAAACCTGAAACCAGAAAGAGGTGCCTTACTTACCCTGAGAGTAGCCCATTGGGGTCTCTCGTTCACCACTGCTGGATTTCGGTGGAACCTCCATATATAAATATCGGAAGAGCATTGGGGGAAGAGACCACCAAGAGACTCTCTCATGCAAAAACAAAGGGTTTATTGGGGGTCCAGCATGCTGGGGCTCAGAGCTCATTTGAATAGAGCAGAGAACCCTGAGAACAGCTTAAGCAGAGCTTATATACTTTCCTTGAAGAGGGCAGGGAGGAAAGTTTATTGATGGGCCTGGGCGGGTGAGCAGTTTGCGTGCAACTGGGTGAGGGAGTACATTCTGAAGTTTGGCAGTTGGGGACAGCACATTCTGGGAAAAAGATTAGAAATCACTTCTCAAGATTTCAACAGTGTTTTATTAAGCATACAGAAAAACAGGAAGTGACAAGAATCTATTTTATTAACATTTCACTACCAACTATACTTTGCCAGATTTCCTAAAGTCTCTATTGATATCTGCATTCCTACATATTTTCCCCAGTTCATCATTGTGATTAATTCTTCACATGTGCTGACATTTACATTCACTCAATACCCGAAACCCTATAGCTAAAGAACTTTTGGTCCAAATCCTATACTCACTCTCCTTTATAAACATACCGACTATCTTCCTAATACTACTGACTATCCATTTTGACTGGAAGTTCTCTTTGAAAATCAATCATCCAAGTTACAAGGTCCTATGCTTAATACCCAATCAAGGGCCCAATGCCCTTCTGGGCTTCAAATCTTACCTAGATTTTTGTTTTCAGATTCATATATTTTACCTATATATTCTTGAAAATATCGCAGGTTCCCAATACCATTATTCATCCAGCAGAATGATTTCTATTCCAAATCAAACCTGTTATTAACCGTAACCATACACTGTTCCCTCAATCTAACTTTAGAGAAGAGCAAGGACAGAGTTGGTCTTAAAATACAGGAATTTAGGGGATCTTCCAACTGCTGAGAAACTCAAAGGTCTATGCGCAAATGATCCCTAGAGAAGTTGTAGGCACCTATGAAGGAACTGAGAGAGCAAAAGTCATCTTTCATTGCAAACAACCTGGTCAGCATGAAGGGATGTGTCTGAATCAGCCTCTCTCTTCTTTATGTAGAGAAGAAGGACCAAACGAGGCCTCTGTGGAGAGCTGTTCCCGGTTACCAATGTTTGATATACCATTCTAACTTGTGAAAGTGTCAAAGGAATTAGGGACAGCCTCCATTTCATGGGACCTTTGGAAGCAAATGTTAGGACAACGTGCTTGCCAAGGCATTGACCTCATTCAGTTCCTGAAGGAAGTGACCTCACCTCACATTCTTGGTGATGGAACTCTCTGAACGTGGGATCCAGGCATCCAGGCACACAAATCTAGTCCCAGGCCCAGTCCCAGTGGTCTCACTTCTTTTGATTTACCAAAGACAGAGTCAGTCTTTCTTGGTATCTACTGATGTGAGGATGGCCAAATGCCAGGAAAGCTCTGAAGAGTGGCCTTTCCTGAGTAAGCAGGAAGTGGCTCACCGTTGTCTCCTGACAACTTCACAGAGTTGGCCAAGGAAACCAGATCTGAGACAGAACAGGCCATTTGATGGGAACATAGTACGGCCCACCAGTCAGAGGTCACACCCGATAGTCAGAGCCCTACTTTGGGAAAGGAGGTGAATTTGTGGGTGTGAGTGTGTGTTTGTGATTTTGTCTCATGTTCTGAGAATAGGTAGGAAAGGCAGTTTGTTTGGTTTGGAGTGGACGATTTCTAACAAGTGATTTGACAAGGCGAGTGTTTTTATGTCTGTGTATCCCACTGTGTCCATGGTTGTAGACATTAGAAAAGAGAATGCATCAAAGGATGTGTCCAGGCTAGTAGAAAGCTTACCAGAATTCTTTCTGCCCAATGTATGAAAGGAATGCGGCTTGCCTTATGGATGGGTAACACCTGCTATCTTCCTAAGTTCCTGTTTTCTTCCTGAATTCTGGCCACTCTCCAGAATAGGCTCATGATTTTGTGACCAAGTTATGTACCACCTCCAAGCTCTTTGACATGGCCATGTACTGGATAGCTGAATGGAATGGCGAGCGTCTCAGAAAATTCAGATATCAGTGTGACCAGGAAAGTCTCAGTGGAGAAACACTGCTTTGAGCCGTTTGCTAACCTAATGTTCTGTTGCCCTGAATGTCAGGAAGGTCTTTGCCTCATGCCACCCCTTTGTGAAGCCTGAAGAAAACAGTTTTCAAATGGAAATGAATATGGATCACCTGTGGCTCTTTGCTTAATTGCTTTGAAAAGGGATGTGTCTGAATCAGCCTCTTGGCCCTGTGTGAGGTTGTGGCTTAGATACTCAGCACGTGGTGGATGTAAAGAAAGATCTTATGTGTGTATCCAAAACCAAAATGGCCAAAAAGCAGTCCTTGTGGATGAAGTCTGTCGCCTTCCTCTTTAAAGTTCTTGAACTCCATCAAGTGAGAATAGGGATCCTTTGGGTCAAATGGGTTCTTCAAAGACCTGCAGAGGAGCTTGTGTTTTCTCATGACTGGAAATCACATAAAAATATATACCTGACACTCAGTTTTCCACAAATTGGAGAAGCATAGAAGTATTAACGTCTAGCATATTTGATCACTCCTGTTTCACATGAAGGGTGTCCAGACCACCCTGAATTTACGCCAATGAGGGGCAAGGGAGTTATTTTGGACACTCTCTTGGACTTCGCCACTCATGGAAACCTTCAGCCAGAGGTTGTGATTAGTGTCTATATGGAAGAAGATGAGGGCCATATGGGAGGGTTTTGGTTTTAATTTTGGTCATTTGTGTCCGGTTGGAAGACATGACTGGGCCACCTGGGCTTGAACTCTGGTGTGATTTTCCTTAGAGACTGAATTCAGAGAAGTATTGCCATGAATTTTGTTGGGATTTTAGGAGTCCACCCATGAGAATAACCCTTGGAAACTGAGATCTAGGCCCAGGGTGGCTTTCCACAGAGCCCTGGGTATCTCAGCCAGAAGATCACATGATTTAATTCTGAAAGACTTGCCAGCCATTGTTGAGAGTCACAACACCCATGGACGTCACATTGTAGACCTCAATAGGCCTGGCTTCATGTGACATTTTGGCCACTCTTTGGGAAGCCTTGCCTGTGAGAGTTCTACAGAGCATTCATTGAAATGAGCTTCCTCACCATTTAAAGGTTCCTGAATGAATTGAAACCCACAGTGCCTGCAACGTCATCCTTGAAAAATGCCTAGATAAATACCATGAAATTTTTGAAATTCCCATGACCAGGTGGCACTGGAGAAACTTTGGATGTCCTGTTGCTGATCATAAATATGCAAGACAGTGCCTTGATTGAGTGGGTTTCATGAAAATGGTGTAGAACAGAGATGCCAGTATGTTGGAACCTGCTGAGTAGTGGGCCTAGAGCAGTGGTAGGCAGGTGTGTGATAAAAAATTTGTGGTGGGGCCATGTGGATCTGCCATTGGATCCCAAATGGCTTGTGACTTACATGGTGCAGCCAGCAAACCCTTCCATGTAAAGGCTTCTGGTTATATGGAGATGTTTCCGGGCAATGTTTAGAATCAGGTTACTATGGACATGGGGCCAAGCTATGTGGGATAGAAGCCTGGTTGGTGCATTCTCCTGCAGACCCTGACCAACCACACATGAAAGAATTGGCTCCAGAACTGTGTCCCAGTTGAACTTCTTTTATTTCATGAAGCAAATGCCAAAGTCCCAGTGCAGCAGCAAGAAACACCACGAAAAGTGGAGGATGACCAAATCGCTTCCCAGTCCACATGGGAATACCCTTAGCCCCCAGTGGCCACAGTTTACTTACAAAGAGAGAATTCAGCACTGCTGCCTCATGTTCATTGGAAAATAAGAAACCATGTCCTCCAGGTCACATAGATGCAGACACAGCTTTGATAGTCTCACTAAAAAGAAGCTAAAGCTCCTGACAACAACATATATTTCAAGTGCCCAAACTCAGAGGCAGTTTCTCAAGAAGTATTTAGGCCAGCAGAGCTCCATGTTTATGGAGTGTTTACCCTGTCCCATACTAGGGAAACTCCTCTACCACTTCCAAGGTTGTATACTCCTGAGCATATTATTCACAGATTTTATTACTCTTCTCCTCTAATTGTGTCTTACTTTGGGTGAAAAAAATGTCAAGGAATTGTTCTGGATGAGAGTGGGAAGATTTTGTTTAGCACATATTTGCATACACATTGGATTCATTTTTCTATTTTACATTTGAAATACTGAATCCTGACACTAACACATGCCCTGCTAGATTCTGAATACTAATCCTAATATAATGGAGAAAAATTACGGAAACAGAATAGAAATACAAGCAGTTCAGAGGAGGCATGTTGTATACTTGGACTTGCCTTTTGCATTATATAGGGTAGGAGTTATAAATCTAGTCAATTTTTTGTTGAAATAGTTTTCCATGTGCTTTTAAAGTTAACAAATATGTGAATTCCTGTCTCCCTTTCTCTGTATTCTATTCAGCACATGTATTTTTATATGCACATATAGAATCCTACCTGGTATCACACGTACATTCTTGTGAGTTACATGACTTGGCAGATACAAAGTGTGAGAAGAGATCACTCCTCTTAAACGCTGTTTGACCTGAAAATTCAACCTATGGGTGAGCCTCCTAGTTGAAAAAAGTTATACATAAATCCATATCCAGTAAAATGAATATTTTTGGATCTGTGGATGATTCATATTTCACGGTGTAATTCGATTGGCATATATATTGCTAATTTTTAAAATCTGTGTGTGGATATATATATATATATATATATATATATATATATATATATATATTCTCTCCACATATTTCAAAATATTTAATATATGTGTCTTATTATACACTCCCTAAATTCATTCATGATTATGTATGTGGATTTATAATCAACTTTTCACAAGATTATTCTCAGAAATATTCATTCACCTGATATACGTATTTTTTTCCTAGTATTGAAAACTAACTTCAGTGAATGGTGCATATAAATCCTAATATTTCTACAGTAACTGATCCATTTTGACATCAATGCAAGTAGATTCCTATGGGACATGATAAGTATTTTGAAGTTCATTTTTATTGAAAACTAGTACATTACTATTTCTTCAGTTTATGCACATTATTGGATATATATTTCATCCACAAGTTCACAAATTTATAGGCATTTATTTCACTTTCAATCACTTTCTGCTTCAGAAAACACGTGTTCCGCCATGTTTCAAACTGGTCTTTTCATGAGACTTCTTTCCAAACACATTATTTTTGATTTCCATAATCACTTTTGAAGCAAAACTCACTCACTCTTCATGATAAACCATAACCCTAGGATTACAATTAGACGTATAACTAGTTGTTATGAATGATTATATATCAATATATGATTTCTTATGTATTTTCAGATATCAATTCAATACATTATTTAAAGTGGAACCAGTTATATTATTTATTAACTGTATGGTCTATTCATGCATTATCTCTATATTCATAGACACAGGGTACACCTATTTTTACCCTCAATACTAATTTATACGTTTTCAAAATATTCCTCAAAAAATGGTGGAAGAATTACTCATGTCACCTGATCTATATATACATTTTATCACAGTAATATTCTGGACAAAAAAATCAAAGGTCACCCTTAAGGTTGTACCAGAGCCTAAATGGAAAGTGAGCATGGATTACTAAAACCTTCCATGTCCAGGTGGCCTAATGCTCTCAAATGTCAATCTTATTGGTGACTACATTTTTGTTTCTTTCTAAGATTATATATTCAACCTCAAGCCTGTTGAAAATGTCTAATCCTATCACTCACTTTATACTTTGCCTGATTTAGTAATGTCTCTATTTATATCTATTTTCCTACATATTTTCCCCTGTTAATCATTGTGACTGACTCTTCACTTGTGCTGACATTTACATTCACTGTCTACCTGAAACCCTATTGCTTAAGAACTTTTGGTCTAAATCCTATTCTCACTCTTCTTTGTAAACCTACTGACTATCTTTCTAATCCTACCGACAATCCCTTTTTGAGTGGGTGTTCTATTCGACATTCAATCATCCAAGGTACAAGCTCCTATGCCATTGTATATAGATTTATCTGAGACATTTTTGCAGAAAATAATTCAAAGCTAAGTGTGCCAATTAAGGGCCCAATGCCCTTCTGGACTTCATATCTTCCCTAGATTTCTGTTTTTATACTTATATTTCACCTATATATTCTTGTAAGTATCATAGTTTCCCAATACCATTATTCGTCATGCAGAAGGATTCCTAACCCCAAATTGAACATGTTACTAACCCAAACCATACACTGTTCTCTCAATCGAACTTTACAGAACAGCAGGGACAGGGTTGCTCTTAAAATACAGGAATGTAGGGCATGTTCCACCTGTTGAGAACATCAAAGGTCCATGCAGAAATGATCCCTTGAGAAGATGTAGGCAGCTACGAAAGACCTGAGAGAGAAAAGTCATCTTCAATGGCAAACAACCTTGTCAGCATGAATGGATGTGTATGAATCAGCCTCTCTCTTCTTAATGTAGATAAGATGGACCAAAACAGTCCTAGGTGGAGAGCTGTTCCCGGGTGCCCATGGTTTATATACCATTCTAACTTGTGAAAGTGTCACAGGAAGTAGGGGCAGCCTCCATCTCATGGGACTCTTGAAAGCAACTGTTAGGAAAAAGTGGTTGTCAAGGCAATGACCTCATTCAGTTCCTGAAGAAGTGATCTACCTCACTTCCTTGGTGATGGAACTCTCTTAACTTGGGATCCAGGAAGCCAGGCACCCGGAGCCAGTCCAGTCCCAGACCCAGTAGGCTCACTTGTTTGAATTTACCAAGGAGAGTGTCAGTCTTTCTTGGTACCTACATATGTGAGGATGGCCAAATACCAGGAGAGCTCTGAATAGGGGCCTTTCCTGAGAAAGTAGGTAGTGGTTCACCGCAGGCTCCTGACAACTTCACAGAGTTGGCCAAGGAGACCAGATCTGAGATAGGACAGGCCATTTTGGGGGAACATAGTATGGCCCACCACTCAGAGGAAACTCCGGATAGTCACAGAGTTACATGGGGGAAGGAGGTGTCTTTGTGGGGTGGGTGTAATTTTGTGGTTTTGTCTCATGATCTGATAATAGGTAGGAAAGACGGTTTGTTTGATTTGGAGTGGTCTTCTTCTAGTAAGTCGTTGGACAAGGCAAGTGTTTCTATTTCTGTGTATCCCACTGTGTCCGTGGTTGTAGACATTAGAAAATAGAATGCAACAATTGATATGTCCTGTATAGTAGAAAGATTCCCGGCATTCATCCTGCCCAATTTATGAATGGACTGCAGCTTGCCTTATCCATGGGCAACACCTGCTACCTTCCTAAGTTCCTGTTTCTTCCAGAATTCTCACCACTCTCCAGAATAGTCTCATGGTTTTGTGTCCATAATATGTACCACCTCCAAGCTCTGTGACATTGCCATGTCCTGGATAGCTGAAGGGAATGGCGAGCATCTCAGAAAACTCAGATATCAGTGTGACCAAGAAAGTCTCAGTGGAGAAACCATGCTTTCGGCCTTTTGCTTATCAATTGTTCTGTTTCCCTGAATGTCAGGAAGGTCTTTGCCTCAGGCCACCCCTTTGTGAAGCCTGAAGAAAACAGTTTTCAAATGGAAATGAATGGGCATCACCTGTGGCTCTTTGCTTAATTGCTTTGGAAAGGGATGTGTCTGAATCAGGCTCTTGGCCCTGTGTGAGGTTGTGGCTTAGATTCTCAGCACCTGATGGATGTAAAGAGAGATCCCATGTGTGCATCCAAAACCAAAATGGCCAAAAGAGCAATTATTGTGAATGAAGTCTCTCGCATTCATTTGTAAGGTTCCTGACCACCATCAAGTGAGAATACGGATCCTTTGGTTCAAATGAGTTATGCACAGCCCTGCAGAGGCTAACCCATAGGTTTTTGGGTTTTCTCATGGCTCCAAATCATATAAAGAATCTATAACTGACAGTCAGTAGGCCTCAAATTGGAGATGCAGAGCAGTATTAACAGCTGGCCTATCTGATCACTCCTGGTTCACCGGATGGGTGTCCAGGCCACCTTGACTTTAGGCAAATGAGGGGCAAGGGAGCTTATTTTTGACACTGTCTTGGGCTGCACCCCTCATGAAAAACTCCAGCCAGAGGTTATGATAAGTGTCTATATGGAAGAAGATGAGGGCCATGTGGGAGTGTTTGGTTTTAATTGTGGTCATTTGTTTGGCGGTTGGAAGAGATAACTGGATCCACCTGGGCTTGAATTCTGGCATGATTCCTCTTAGAGACTGAGTTCTGGAATTTACCTCAAAGAAGTATTGCCATGAAATGTGTTGGGATTTTAGGAGGCCACGCATGAGATGCGCCCTTGAAAACTGAGATCAAGGGCCAGGGTGTCTTTCCACAGTGCAGTGAGAATCTCAGCCAGGATATCACATGATTTTATTTTGAAAGACTTGGCAGCCATAATTGAGAGTCTAAACACAAATGGAACTCATATTGTAGACCTCAATGATCCTGGCTTCATGTGACCTTTTGGCCACTTTTTGGGAAGCCTTGCCTGTGAGATTTCTCCAGAGATTTCATTTAAATGAGCTTCCTCACCACATAATGGTTCCTGCATTAATTGAAACGCACAGTGACTCCAACTTCATCCTTCAAAAATGGCTAAATAAATACTATCAAATTTCTGAAATTCCCATTACCAGGTGGCACTGGAGAACCTTTGGATATCCTGTTGCTGAACATGAGTGAAATAATTCCCCACGCAATGACACTTCACCGGGAGAATTCCAATTTTATTGCTAAAAGCTGTGTGCTTATATAGAACTAAGGGGGAGATGGTATGGCTTAGATAAATGGCAGCAACCCGTTTATTGACAAGTTCTTTCAAATATCAGCTCCAGAGCCCAGGAATTAGTTCTAATTGGGGCTAAGGTTCCCCACAAGCGAGATTTGAAATTGGCGCTGGCGGGAGAGTTCACAAGGGCGGGAACTTTTTGCACCACTGCAGAAATGAAGAAGGTAGGAAGAAGAAGTCCTTAGGCGCCATGTTGGGGTTTTTCTCTGCGGTATGGCTGCCATTTATTCTTTTCCCAACATTCCACCCTTTTTGTTTTCTTAGGAAGTGGGGCGTCGTTTGTCAGATCTGGCTGCTTCCTGCTGTGTGGGGCTGGTGTGGGGCCTAGAAAGAGAAGTGGAGGAATGCTCAGGGGGCAGGTATGGGGATATCATGGCAGCCAGAAATAAAACCCAGTGGCTATAGACAGCTATTTTCATAGGGGTGAAGTCAATGAATGTTCCCTGAAGCCAAAGATGTCGATGGCATGGAACCAGTCCTGGATGGAAGAGATTGTTGGTATCAGCCACTGGTCCTGTAACAGAGACTCAAGGAAATACTGGAAGCGTTGCCTGGACATGGTGTCGCCAGCACCTGAAGAAGATCAGAGCGAATAAAAACAGAATGAAGATAAAAATTAAAGCAAATGTCAATTTTTGGCAGAAGTTCCATGTGGGGGGACTGACATAGAAGAGGCCAAGGGCCATGAGAAAGCTTAGAAGGTGGTAAAGACTATGAATCCAGGATGGCAGATTAAGAGGTTCTCCGAGCTCGTTGTCTCCCGCTGTCTAATACCCGTTGCATTCCATCGTGCCTGGTAGTGAGCTTCATCACTGAGTGAACTGTTCTCTTGGAGATGTTGGGGATTCATCGGTCATCAGAGGCTGGTAGTGACTAAGCAAAAGCTGGTTGAAAGTTTGATTAGGAATTTTATGCAGTTGGGTTTGAAGGCACTTCATTATGCAGGGCAAGAGAGCACAAAAAAGGAGCATCCAAATAAGGGGACCCAAGATATGTAGTAAGTACATGGCAAGATAGGATTGGAAGAACCCCGTTATGGGATTGGAGGAGGTAGGTTTGAGCAATTGGGTCGATAATTCCTGCAATTTAACAACATTTTTTTTTATTAGCCCAGATTCATTAACATAATAGCAAAATTCCTCTCTGAGGAATAGGCATGTAACCCCTTTTTCTGCAGTGAGAAGATCAATTGCCCTTTGGTTCTGTAAAGCCACTTGTGCCAATGAAGTAACCTGCCGCTGCAAGGAACCCAGAGACTCAGCCATGGTATTGAGTGTTTCCTGCAGTTTTTGTTGAAGGTCATTGGATCCCATAGAGCATGACCTATAGCTCCACCAGAGAGTCTGAGACCCGTCACTGAGGTTGTTAAAATGAGGCCTACCAGAACCGGCAGAAAGACTACCCTACGGGTGCGGGAAGGTAGGGCCAACTGTCAGAATTCGGTGGGAGTATACAAAGATAGCTGAGGAACTACAGTAACCAAGAAACAGGCGCCAGAGACATTGATGGTTGAGGTACTTAAAGAACCATTACACCAGAGGAAATGTCCAGGTTGCATAAACACAGGGCTCTATGGAGTGCTGTAGCTCAAGGAACAAATGGGTAAAGGATTCATTATTGGCAGGTGGAAACAGATGAAAGGAAATAATGTATTGGTGGAATAACTTTCCCACAGTGGGATACGTGTCACATGTAGGGGTTGTCCTTTTTAGAGAAATTGTAGGGTTTTGCTGGAATATTTCCTGCCGCTAATGGGACTGCTGCTAGAAGTGGACGACTAAGTGAAGCACAGAGAAAGCACTGAGAAGTAGGCACAGAAAGAGGGGTGGAGTTTAATAATCAAAAAGTTTGGTGTAGCAAATTGAGCCATGTGGGAGGGGGACCTGAGAGGGTTGAAGGCTCTGAATCCTTTTTGGATGAGCTATGGATATGATCTCGAAGTTTTGATTCTGAGTCCTTAATGTGTTCAACTACCTGGATGGTTGCCTTAGGTTGCGTAATCAGGGTGCGGCCAATAGTCATCCACCCTGTGGGTCTGACTGAGGTTGTTCTAGCATAGACAGCAAACTCAACATAGCCCCATCGTTTGGCCTTGGGGTCAGGTTTATCTAAAGTATACCATCCATTGTTACTGGATGAAGAGCCTTTATGCCACTTTATGTAACTAGAAGTCCACCCTTCAGGGTAACCAAATGAGTGGTAAGAATAGCTACCACGTTCATCATGGAACATGCATGACCAATAGGGGCACCCATTATATATCTCAGGCCACCAATGACAATAGTCTTTTGTTTGATCAAAAAGGAAGCAAATGAAAGGCCAGTTCCAGCTACCAGGGACGAAGGTCCTTGAAGGTGACAATTTTAGGGAAATAGAGGTGCAGTTGTGGATGAAGCAAGTAGTTGCATCCACTGCGCAGACCTTCTGCATGCCATGTTCTGAGTATCGTTCCCGAAAAGTGAATAAATGCATGGTAGGTGAGGAGGGTAAAGACCAGTCCTGACAGAGCACAGAAAATAAGCAGAGCACAAAAAACAAGCAGTTAGAGAAGACTAGGGTGTTGGGAGAGCTCATTGTGCCTTCTTTAAGAGGAATTGGGCTGCAAGGAAAACCGTGTGAGCCACAACTAAAATGGGTGAGATGGGTGTGGAGAGCAGGAGTAAAGGGGAGGTTCAGTAGGTGATTCTTGGAGTTCCTCTGGGGTGGCCCTGTCTTCAGCAGGTGGGGCCTCCTGGTGATGTGGCTTCAACCTAGGCATGTGAATCCAGGGAGTGAGACAGTTGTCTGGTAAGGAGAGTTTGGCGGCGGTAAGGGTAAAGAGAATGACAGGATAGGGGCCTTCCCATTTTGCGGCAAGAGTCCCTTTTTCCTCTGGGGTATTATAATAGACTAGACTAACAGGTGTTAAGGGAGGAGTGTTTGGAGAGGAGACTGGGTCCGGAAGAAGCCAGTCCTGATATTTCCAGAGTTCCGAGCGGAGATGGAGCAAGAGAGGCAAAGACAAATCTCGGGTGAGAGGTCCTTGTGAAATGACCAACCCAGGGGTTATAAGAGGTCTTCCATACATTATCTCAAAAGGAGACAGTAAAGATGGTTTCTTAGGGAGAGCTCTGATTCGAAGCAAAGCCAAGGGAAGGAGTTTGAAACAGTCTATGTTTAATTCCATTGTCAATTTGGTAAGGACTTCCTTTAGAGTACGATTTACACTTTCCACTTTCCCTGAAGCCTGGGGGAAATATGGACAGTTGAAATGCCACTTGAAGGAGAGGGCTTGAGAGACCTTTTGTGTGATCCTAGAAGTAAACTCAGGGCCATTGTCATATTGTAGGGAAGTGGGCATACCAAACCTGGGGATGATGTCTGTCAGTAAGATTGAAGCTACAGTGGAAGCCTTTTTATTGGAAGTGGGAAATGCCTCAACCCAACCAGAGAAAGTGTCCACAAAGACAAGGAGGTATTTAGTGCGCCATACTGTGGGCATGTTGGTGAAGTCTACCTGCCAGTCAGCAGCGGGAATGTGTCCCCGGGCTTGGTGGAAAGGGAAAGGTTTGGGCCTTAAAGGAGTATGAGGGTTGGTCCGCTGACAGATCTGACAATTAGAGGCTATATTCTGTAGCATGGCTTGTCAGAGGGGGTGAGGGAAAAGAAACTCTGTAAAAAGAGGGTCAAAGACTGAGAATTGGAAAGGAATAGAGTATGAAGGAACTTGAAAAGATTCTTGTTCTTACTGAAAGACGTAGGGGCTTCAGATGAGCTGTCTAAAGTGGCCATTATATGTCCCCCATGGAGGCCATAATTGAAAGTGGTAGCAGCCATTCGTGCCGCCTGGTCAGCTTTGGCATTGCCCTCAGTGATAAGAAAGCCGTCCTTCTGATGGGACCTACAATGGACAACTCCCAACTGGGTGGGTAAGTGGCCTCTATTAGATTGGTTATAAAAGCTGAATTAGTGATCGCATTACTTTTGGTGGTAAGTAGGCCTCGCTACTTTCAAATATCAGCATGGGATAATAAGATATGGAAGACATATTTTGAATCAGTTTAGAGGGTGAGGGATTTGCCTTGTGCTAGAAGGCAGGCACGAGTGGATGCTATAAGTTCAGCCTACTTGTCTGTAGTTCCTGAAGGCAAAACTTTGGCCTCTATAATCTCAGTGGCTGAAAATACAGCGTATCCAGAGTAATGAGTTCCGTTCTCCCTAAAGGAACTGCTGTCAGTAAACCAGATAAGGTCAGGCTTGCTGAGTGGTCTCTCAGAAATGGAAGAATGACAGGGGAGGAAATCATCTAAGGTTTCCAAGCAATTATGAGTTGGTATGTGAGACATGGGAGTCATTGGGAGCAGTGAGGCAGGGTTCAGTGCAGAGCAGGGGAGGAAAATAATATTAGGGTTTTCCAGAAAGGAAGTGAGGGGCGACAGAAATCTGGATGTAGGGAGAGTTTGAAGGCCCTTTTAAGCTAAAAGATCCTTCAAGTGATGTGGGGAGTGGATAGTTCAAGGGGCCCCAAAAGTCAGATTAGAGGCTTCTTTGTGTAAAATTTGTCCAGTAGCCAGAGCTCTTAAGCAAGGGGCCCACCCACGGATGGTAGGGTCTAGTTGCTTGGACAAATATGACACAGGTGCAAATGTACGCCCATAGTTTTGACCTAAGACCCCAAGTGCTTGCCCCCCTTTTATATGGACATATAGATGAAATGTTCTTGAAAGATCTGGAAGGTGAAGGGCAGGTGCCTTTAAGAGGAGTTGCTGAAGCCTGCGGAAGTGGTAGATGGGAAAGGAGGCAAGAGATTCACTAGGGGGTCCCTTTGCTAGGTCATACAGGGGTTTGGAGAGAAGAGAATAATTTGGGATCCAGGCCCTAAAATAACCTGCTAATCCTAGGAATGATAGTATTTTGGCTTTCGTATAGGGCACTGAAAGATCACAGAGGAGTTGCCTCCTATCCAGTGTTATTTCCTTTTTCCCGGGTGTAAGGCAAAAACCAAGATAGGTGACCGAAGACTGGGAAACCTGGGCCTTGTGGGGAGACTCCCTATATCCCTTGTCTTCTAGGAATTTATGAAGCTGAGCGGTGTGGGATTGAGAGTGTTCCAGAAAGACTACATAGAAGAAGGTCATAGACATATTGAAGTAGAGTAGAGTCAGGACAGGTCAGGTGAAAGGATGTGAGGTCCTGGGCAAGAAATTGGCCAAAGAGATGGGGGCTATCCCTGAATCCCTGTGGGAGGACAGTCCAGGTAAGCTGATGAGAATGGCGGGTGTGAGAGTCAGTCCATGAAAAAGCAAAGATATCCTGAGATTCTGAGAACAGGGGAATAGAAAATAATGCATCTTTTAAATCTAGGACTGAGAAGTGAGTAGTAGTGGCATGGATCTGAGAGAGGAGGGTGTAAGGGTTGGGCACTAGCGGGTGGATGGGGTCCACAGAGGAGTTGACAAGGCGAAGTTCTTGAACCAGCCTGTAGGACACGTTAGGTTTCTTAACTGCCAGAATGGGTGTGTTGAAAGGAGAGTGTGTAGGCCTAAGATACCCCTTTCATAATAAATCCTGGATGATGGGTTCTAATCCAAGGAGAAATGTGGTTGTGAGTGGATATTGTGGTTGACTAACATATCTTGAAGGGTCCCATAAGACAATATGAATAGAACTGCATTTAGCCATAAAGGGTGTAATTGTGTCCCAAACCTCAGGGTTAAATGGTTTAGATAGTCGTGGGAGAGTGCATGAAGGAGGTGTATCTGCCCCTAGGAATATCATGAGGAAATGAGAGGTAGGAGAGGTGTGGGTTGATAAGTGAATGGTGACTTTTAATAGTGAGAGTATGTCCCTTCCCAGAAAGGGAATGGGGCAATGGCTCATAACAAGAAAGGAATGAGTGAAGGACAAAAGGGATCGCTGCATATAACATGATTGGGGGGGGTTTGAGGAAAAATCTTTTTACCTCCTACCCTGACAATAGGAGTTTTTGAGGGTGTGGTAGGACCCTAATACTCCCTCAAAATCGAAAAAGCAGCACCAGTATCCAAGAGGAAGTTAATGAAGCGTCCATCTACCAGGAAGGTGACCCTAGGCTCTTGATTCTTGATGGTAATAGTCTGGAGGGAAGGCCCAGGACTCCATCAATCCTCCTCTGCCAAGCCCAGGTGAGGCTGGGGTTGCTGGGCAGCAGACCAACCTTCCTTCTGGGTTGTTGGGCAGTCTGCCCCCCAGTGTCCACTTTGATGGCATTTTGCGCAGGGGTTGTAGGGTGTCCTCGGTGAAGAACAATTCCTGGTCCAATGTCCCTCCTTACCTCATTTGAAGCAAGCTCCAGGGGGGGTCATATTGGGACGGCATGGTGATGGCCTTCTCTGAATGAGCTGGGCCAACATTTGGAATTTGGCATTTTCAGCCCTCTGCCTACGGAATTCACTTTCATCCTCTCTACCATGAAAAACCTTGAAAGTGACAGCGAGGATTTTGGTCTGAGGAGTAGCAGGGCCCTGTTCAAACTTTTTAAGCTTGGCTTTAATGTAAGGGTAGCTTTGGGCCAGAATATATGTCATTAAGACATGACGGCCATCAGGGGTTTCTGGGTCGAGGTTTGTGTACTGCTGAAGGGACTTGGTTAGTCTATCCAGGAATTCTGAAGGTGTTTCCTCCTTCCTTTGAATGACCTCCTGCATCTTTTGAAAGTTAACAGCCTTGCGGGTGGCCTTTTTCAGTCCCGCCAAGAGGCAGGATGTAAAAAGGTCACTAGACTGTAAGCCCATAGGGGATCCTGCTCTGGGACAGCATGAGGGCCTGTGGGTGGTTATGATTGGTCCTATGATTTTCATCAGCATGGGCTTGGGCTAGCTCCCAGAACCATTGCCTTTCCTTGGGGAGAAGTTTATTGGCCAAGAGCATGTAGATGTCATGATGAGTGAGGCTATATGCTTGCAGTACCCATTGAAACTCCCGAATGTAAGTGGTGGGGTCAGTGGTGAAAGAGCCTAACTTCCTCTCTAGCTGAGTAATGTCCGACATGGAGAAGGGCACGTGGACTCTGATGCACCCTTGGGACCAGCTACCTCACGAAGGGGTGCGATTGTCTTGGGCATGGGAAGGAGTCCCTTAGACCTGATAACAGGAGGACTGAAAGAGGCAGGCGGTGGACAGGAAGGAGAGGGAGGGGAAGGGAATGTCTCTGTGGAAGAGGAGGAGGTGGAGCAGGCAGAAGAGTGGGGAAGGGAGGGGGATGAAATGGAAGGTTGAGGATCCGTGGAATCAGGCAGAGGAAGAGGAGGATTTTGCGGGAGAGAAGGGTCAGTTGGGGCTGGGGGATAAGGTGGGGGTTGATCTGCTGGGTCGAATGAGGAAGAATCTGCGAAGTCAGGAGTAGAACTAGGGGAAGAGAGGGGTTTGCAAGCAAGAAGGACCTGAGAGGGAGGGCAGGAGGAGCAGAGACAGGGTGCTGTGCGAGAAGGCTAAAACATTCAATACAGGGAATCTCACTCCACTTTTTCAGATGCTGGCAGTAATTAAAAAGGTCCAAGAGGAGGTTTGGATCTAAGGAGCCTTCTGGAGGCCAATGATTGCCATTATCCAGTGGATATGTAGGCCAATCTTGGGTACAGAATTTGATTAGAAGTTTGGGCTTGATGTCTGGTGTGAGGGAGAGTGTGGCCAGATTTTTTATTAAACTTTTGAGAGGTGAGGTTTCAGGTACAGATAAAGAGGTGTCCACAGTCACAGGGAGAGATGGAAGAGAGAGAGAGAGAGAGAGAGAGAGAGAGAGAGAGAGAGAGAGAGAGAGAATAAGTGTAAGCAAGAGAGACAAAGAGAAAACCCGGCCTGGAACGGACTCCAGGAAGCGCTCAGGGCGAATGGGGGTCAGGTGGGCATCCCCAAAATGACCAGCCATCATGAGGAAATACAGAGGGCACTACCTGATCGTCACCAGTGAAGTGCGATCTGTGAGACCCAATGGGTTCGGAGCCACGGGCAACCTGACATCAGGAAAGTTTTCGAACGCAGCAGAAGAAGTAAGTAATGAAAACAGAACTCCGGCTCCAGCAGAATGCAGTTCCAGGATGGGAGTTCAGTTTTCCCCGAGCAGAGAGGCAGCTTCAGCCAGACACAGCAGGCCCGCAGGAAACAGCAACTCTAGCCAGCAGCGGCAGCAGCAGCAGAGGAGGAAAAACCACAGAGCCTCTCATGTAAACTCAGAAGCCTCACACCCCAAAGGGAAACGGATCACCAGAGGGTCCACTGCAACCAGTAAAGGTCTTAGTGGGAGGAATTCCCTCCCCCCTACCAGGCGTCTAGAGTGTGACAGAGGATCATGGTCACAAAGCCAGCGGTAGCCCGAAGGGAGTTGGCGAGCCGGGGTCAGGGGAGGCTTACATACAACAAATCAGTGGTGAGTGCAGGAAGCCTGCGTCTGAAAAGAGCAGACCAGGGCAGAGTGCCACGGTGGAGCAGTGGACGGGGCTCTTGTTGGAAAGAGCTCACCCATATCCTCACACGGGGCACCAGAATGAAAGAACTCCCCACGCAAAGGCACTTCACCGGGAGAATTCCAATTTTATTGCAAAAAGCTGTGTGCTTATATAGAACTAAGGAGGAGATTGGAGGGCTTAGATAAATGGCAGGCAATCCATTTATTGGCAAGTTCTTTCAGATATCAGCTCCGGAGCCCAGGAATTAGTTCTTATTGGGGCTAAGATTCCCGGCCAGCAAGGTTTGAAATTGGCGCCAGCAGAAGAGTTCACACGGGCGGGAACATTTCGCACCACTGCAGAAAAGAAGAATGTAGGAAGAAGAAGTGCTTAGGCGCCATGTTGGGTTTTTTTTTCTGGGGTATGGCTGCCGTTTATACTTTTCCCAACAATGAGTATACCAGACAGTGCCTTGATTGACTGGTTTTTATGAAAATGGTGTTTAACAGAGATGCCAGAAAGTTGGATCCTGCTGATTAGTGGGCCAAGAGCAAAGGTGGGCATGTGTGTGATAAAACATCAGTGGTGGGACCATGTGGATATGCCATTGGCTTCCAAATGGCTTGTGACTGACATGGTGAAGCCAGCAGACCCTTATATGTAAAGGCATCTTGTTACATGGAGAGGATTCAGGACATTGTTCAGAATCAGGTTGCTATGTTCAAGAGGGCAAGCTATGTGGAATAGAAGCCTGGTTCTTTTATTCTCCTACAGACCCTGACCCACCACATGTGACAGAAATCCCTCACACACTGTGTCCCCTTTGAACTCCTTGTATTTCATGAAGCAAATACCAAACTTCCAGTGCAGCACCAAGAAACACCACGAAAATAGAGGATGACCATATGGCTTCATAGTCCACACTAGAGACATTTAGCCCCAAGGGGCCACAGTTTACCTTCAAAGGGAGAATTCAGCACTGGTGTCTCATGTTCATTGGAAAATAAGAAACCATGTCCTCCAGGTCACATAGATGCCCAGGTTTATGGTTTCACTAGAAAGGAAGCTAAAGCACGTGACAACAACATATATTTCAAGTGCCCAACCTCACAGGCAGTATCTCAAGAAGTCTCTAGGACAACAGACCTCCATGTTTTTGAAGTGTTTACCCTGTCCCTTACTTTTGGAAACTCCTCTAACACTTCCAAGGTTGTGAACTCCTGATCGCATTCCATTCCAGATATGTATTCATGGATTTTCTAACTCTTCTCCTCTAATTGTGTCTTACATGGGGTGAAGGTGTTGTCAAGGTATTGTTCTGGATGAGAGTGGGAAGATTTTTGTGTAGCACATATTTACATACACATTGGATTCATTTTCCAATTTTCCATTCGAAATACTGAATCCCTGTCAGTAACCCATACCCTAATAGACTCTGACTACTAATCCTAATATGATGGAGACAAATAACCCAAACATAATATTAATACAAGCAGTTCAGAGGAGGCATGGTGTATAGTTGGTCTTGCCTTTTGCATGATATAGTGTAGGAGTTATAAATCTTGTCAATTGTTTGTTGAAATAGTACTCCATGTGTTTTTAAAGTTAACACATATGTGAATTTCTGTCTCCTTTTTTCTGTAGCCAATTCAGCACATGTATTTTTATATGCAAATAAAAAATCCTACCTGGTATCACACGTACATTTTTGTGAGGTGGCTAACTTAGCAGAAACAAAGTATGAGAAGAGATCACCCCTCCTAAACGCTTTTGGAACTGAAAATTCAAACTATGAGTGAGATTTTTAGTTGAACAACATTATACATAAATCCATGTTCAGTAAAATTAATATTTTTGGATCGGTGGATGATATATATTTCACGATGAATTTTGATTGGCATATATATTGCTACTTTCTAATGTTTCTCTGTGAGATATATATATATATATATATATATATATATATATATATATATATATATATTCTCTAGATTTTTCCAAATATAAAATATATGTGTCCTATTATACACTCCCTAAATAATTCACTCATGCTCATGTATGTGGTTTTATAATCAAATTTTCATACGATTATTTTCAGAAATATTCATCCACCTGAAATACATATTAGTTTTCTAGTACTGAAAACTCACTTCACTGAATGGTGCAAACAAATCCTTATATTTCTACTGTAACTGACCCAATTTAACATCAATGCAAGTAGATTCCAAAGGAGCATGATGTGTATTTTGACGTTCATTTTTATTTAACACTGGTACATTACTATTTCTTCAGTTTTTGTACATCATAGTATATACATTTCATCCACAAGTTCACAAATTTAAAGACATTTGAAACACATTCAATCACTTCCTGCTTCAGTACACATGTATTCCTCCTTGCTTTTGACTGGTTATTTATTGAGACTTCTTTCCAAACACATTATTTTCGATTTCCATAATCAATTTTGAAGCAAAACTCACACACACTTTATGAAAAACCACAACCCTAATATTACCATTAGATGTATAACTGGTTGGAATGAATGTATGTATGTCAATATGACATTTCCTGTGTATATTCAGATATCAATTTATTCCAATTTCTAAAGTTGGAATCAGTTATATTATATATTCACACATGGTACACCTATTTGTGCCCCCAATACTAATTTATATCTCTTCTAAATATTGCTCCCAGAAATGGTGCAAGAAAGACTCATGTCACCTGATCTACATATATATTCTGTCAACAAAATGCAAAGTCACACTTACAATTGTACCAAAGCCTAAATGGAATGTGAGTATGGATTATGAAAATCACCCATGTCCAGGTTGCCTAATGCTCTCAAATGTCAATCCTATTGGTGACTACATATTTGTTTCTTCCTAAGATTATGTATTCAACCTCAAGCCTGTTGAAAATGTCTAATCCTATCAATCACTTCATCATTTGCCTGATTTCCTAATGTCTCTAATGATATCTGCTTTCCTACATATTTTCCCCAGTTCATCATTGTGACTGACTCTTCACATGTGCTGACATTTACATTTTCTGTCTACCTGAAACCCTATTGCTAAAGAACTTTTTGTCCAAATCCTATACTCACTCTTTTTTTCTAATCCTACCAACTATCTTCCTAATCCTACCAACTATCCTTTTTTGACTGGATGTTCTCTTCGACATTCAATTATCTAAGGTACCAGGTCCTATGCCATAATGTATAGATTTATCTGAGACACATGTGCACAACATAATTCCGAGTGAAGTATCCCAATCAAGGATCCAATGCCCTTTTGGGCTTCAAATCTTACCTAGATTTGTGTTTTCATACATATATTTCACCTCTATATATACTTATAAATATTGCAGGTTCCCAATACCATTATTCATGCAGCAGAATGATTCCTAACCCAAATCAAACATGTTATTAACCCTAACCATACTTTGTTTCCTCAATCTAACTTTACAGAAAAGCAAGGACAGAGTTGGTCTTATATAGAAATGTAAGAGATCTTCCACCTGCTGAGAACCTCAAAGGTCCATGCAGAAGTGAACCCTGGGGAAGATATAGAAAGCTATGAAGGACCTGAGAGAGCAAAAGTCATCTTTCATGACAAAAAAAAAAAAAAAAAAAAGGTCAGGATGAAGGGGTGTGTCTGAAGCAGTCTATCTCTTCTTAATGTATAGAAGATGGACCAAACCAGGCCTGTGTGGAGAGCTGTTCACGGGTGCCTATGTTTGATATACCATTCTTACTTGTGAAAGTGTCACAGGAAGTAGGGGCAGCCTCCATCTATTGGGACACTTGGAAGCAACTGTTAGGACAAAGAGGTTGCCAAGGCAGTGACCTCATTCAGTTCCTGAAGGAAGTGACCTATATCATTTTCTTGGTGATGGAACTCTCTGAACTTGGGATCCAGGATGCCAGGCACCCAGAGGCATTCCCAGTCACAGTCCCAGTGGCCACACATGTTTGGATTTACCAAGGACAGAATCGGTCTTTCTTGGTAACTACTGATGTGAGGATGGCCAAATTCCAGGAGAGCTCTGAAGAGGGGTCTTTCCTGAGAAAGCAGGTAGTGTCTCACTACTGAACTGAAACCCACAGTGCCTCCAACTTCATCCATGAAAAATGGCTAGATAAATACAATAAAATTTTTTAAATTCCCTTAACCAGGTGGCACTGGAGAACCTTTGGATGTCTTTTTCCTGGTCATGAGTGTACAAGAGAATGCCATGATTGACGGTATTTCATGAAAATGGTGTAGAACAAAGATGCCAGTAAGTTGGACCCTGCTGAGTAGTGGGCCTTTTGCAGTGGTGGGCAGGTGTGTGATAATACAGCTGTGGTGTGGCCAGGAGGATTTTCCATTGCCTTCAAAATGGCTTGTGACTGATATGGTGCAGCCAGCAGACCCTTCTTGTTATATGGAGAGGTTTCCGGGCAAAGTTCAGAGTCAGATTTCTATGGACAAAGGGGCAAGCTTTGTGAGATAGAAGCCTGGTTGTTGCATTCTCCTGCAGACCCTGACCCACCACAAGTGACAGAACTCCCTCTAATACTGGGTCCCAGTTGAACTCATTGTATTTCATGAAGCAAATACCAAACTACCAGTGCAGCAGCAAGAAACACCACGAAAAGTGGAGGATTACCAAATGGCTTCACAGTTCACACGGGGAGACACTTAGCACCAAGTGGCCACAGTTTACCTACAAATAGAATATTCAGCACTGCTGCCTCATGTTCATTAGAATACAAGAAACCATGTCCTCCAGGTCACGTAGATGCAGACCCAGCTTTTATGGTGTCACTAGAAAGGAAGCTAAATCTCCTTGCAACAACATATATTTCAAGAGCCCAAACTCAGAGGAAGTTTCTCAAGAAGTCTTTAGGCCGGCAGAGCTCCATGTTTTTGGAGTGTTTACCTGTTAGACCAGGACGCTAGAAAAGACCACTGACTCAAATTAAAATCAAATAAAATTAAGCTTATTATTTCCACCGGCCATGCTGCCTCTCCCTCCCAAAACGAAGGGAACAAGGCAGCAACCCCAGCTTTCCTACAGCCCAGCTTTATATCCCAGAAAGTTACACAAAAGGGGGGTTACAGATAACAGAACTCTGATAAACATCACACTAAAGGTAGTTTACAATTTTTTTGCTGTCCCTACATGAGAATTCATGAGGACCATTAGAGCCTCAGAGAGGGTTGTTGTCTTGCCAGAGAAGGCAAATATTTATGATGTGTCACTAAAGTTTCAGAGAGGGCTGCTATCTGGTCAGAGAGCCAGGCATGTGTGAGTTCAAGGCGCGGGCAGGCATTCCACGCAGGTTCAGAATTTGAAGTAATTAATGGTAAAGCCAAAATTATCTTTTCATGGCTTTGTGGCATGATGGCTCCCAATTTTAATAAAAGATCAGGTTGGGTCTACAATTCCCCCCTTTTCTCTGTGTCCCTTTCAAATCTTTGAGAGATTATGGGAAGAGCACTGAGGAAATTTTAATCCCTCAGGTAAGAGTCTCCAAATTTTTAGAACTCACCCAAAACCGATCTCGCTGATTTTACCCTTCTTAATTACTTATATTGATAGTCTATTTATCTTTCTCTCCATTGTTGTAAGAAGAGTGGCATCACTAATTTTTTCTTCTTCTGTCCTGAGACAGGGTGACGTAAGTGGGCTCGGCATGAGGGACATGAGTTGCCTATTAGAAGTCAGTTGAGAGACATGAGTTGCCTTTTAGAAGTCAGTTCGGTTTGAAGTCAGGTTGGGGAAGAACAGGTTGTAAAGTCATCTGTGAATGGGTTCTTCTATGAGTGAAACAAAAACCATGAGTACTGGATAAATGTTGCAGCAGCTAGAACATGTCACTGTATAGACATTCCCTCACCAGTCTTTAATATCCCCAGTTATCAGGACTGTCAACTTAATATTTAACTTTAAGTGTTACAGTTGGCCCTCCCAATAAGACACAGTTTAATAATTTAATGTCATCTGATCTTGTAAAATCCTTTTACTAGTATGACCTCTGCGTCTAATAGAGAAACCTTTAATTCTGTTACTCAGGGCTGGATAATCGTACTAGCAAACACCAAGCCTACCTTTGTAGGTTAGGAATATCTGTAGGTCTTAAACTGAAAACTTCTGCCTGTGGCAGCTCTTCTTGATAGTCTCTTTTTATAAGTATTAGGCATTCCTGTGTGAGAATCCTTCTTTGTAGCCTCCAGTCTTACTTGTTTTGGGAGGATAAGATAAAGTGCATACCTTAAAATTTTATTATTATTATTATTATTATTATTATTATTATTATTATTATTATTATTTAATATGCCCAGGAGTGGCTGTATTTTGGTCTTAACTGTCTTTGCTAAGTGTTTAAGATGAAGCAGTCAAACTGACTTTTGTTTCCATCTATTGTTAACAGTCAGCTGACCTTTTATGGGAGTCAATTCTGGGGAAACTTGAGAAGAGATTCTCAGTTCTGCTAGTGCCATTTGCGCTAGGTGGGTCCAGGTCTTGCTTGACCATTTGGCTTCCCTCAGAAGCATCATGGATGTCTTCTTTCTATGATGACTCTCCTCTTTGTAACAAATGCACTGATTGGCTTTCTGTTCTCCAGTGGTCTCATTAATCTCCCTGATCAGGAGGTTATGTGGCTCAGAGTTGCAAAGCTCTTTAGAGAAGTCCCCTGTTCCCTGGATTCAGACTGACTCAGAGGGCAAGAGCCAAATATTGGTTTTCTTGGCCCTTTTCATTTAACATTAATTTTAAATCCTAATCTTAAACATCCAGCAAATAAATTTTAACAGCCTTATATTAAGAGTACTGGGCTTTAATGTCTATAACTTTATAATAACCTTTTTATTAATTGGGATCTGTATTATTCTTTCTGTATTGTAGTTGATGACTTATTATCTTGAATAAACCCATGTTGTGTTCTTATAGCAACGCATTTGTAAAACACTAACAGGGAATCTTTAGATCACTTATAAGAAAATTTCAAACTAAAATTAACAAAAGTAAAAATACTTAGTTCGTGTAATATCTTCCCTGAATTTTTTGGCTGAGTTATACATTATATCCCCTGTTTGAGATCCTAGGAATATTGACAATAAAAAAAAAACTTTTTAACATAACTTCAAAGAAATATTATCTGACCTACATGTTTCATAGTCATTCTCACATGTAGTAAGATGGGACACACAGCCTTATCTCAGGTAAGGCAGGGCTCTTTATAAATCTTAAGTATTTTAATTCTAAAGCTGATCTTTATTTTTAAATATCTTTTGACAAAGTTTACATAAATTGTTTGAGGTCACATGAACATTAGCTAACACCATATGATATCACATTTAAAACATGAATTAAAGAAATGCTGAAAGTTTTTAACCTTTACAAAGATTAGGCTCTAATTAACTTAAAAATACATTTAAATTGTTCCCCAATGTAAAAAGTAACATAAAAATTTACATATCTTATTGATAACAGGTAAATAAATCCACAATATATTTTTTACCACACAACTTCAGAGCACCAGCTTGATATAATGCTCTTTTAAGGTTTCTACCTTACAGACTTGCATACCTGTAAGATATGAAAACATTAATAGCATAACAATTACATTTATGTTTCTACATTAATCAAGTTTGGCTTTTAAAGAAATGGCAGTACAGTGCTCTAAAATAACAGTTCTTATTTAATCAGTTGTTTAATTTTTATGGTTGCTTGCTCTAGAAAACATAAATCTTAATAAACTCAATGTTATGGGTAAACTTATGTTTTAAGAAATTTTTGCCTCATTAACACATGACTGATTTTTACAATCTTATACAGAGTTTACTAAAAAAAATACAGATCTTAGTAAATCAATCAGATATCTAACTAAAGTACTCATGAATGAGTAATCCCATATCAAATTTACTTTACTTATTTATCAAAAAGTTAGAGAAACGTATTGAACAGTGTAAACCATTTTTATGTTGAAGGAAAGGTACTAGAGCCAAGGCATATTAGACATTTTGTAGATGTTAATATTTTGTTAGATGTTTGAACACCTAGAAAACTTTGTAAGCTTAAATTTAAAGACATTTGTTTTTATCTCTTTATCCAATTTAAATAGAAACATTTAAATCACGTGAATTAAAGATCTTTGGATCCACTTTTTAAAATTTGTTTTTATGAGCGCTTTATTTTATGAGCACTCCTTATATATGTTAATTTATGTATCATATATATGATATACGGACATATGTATATATAGACATACAACACATAACAAAATTGTGCACACATAATAATAGTAAAGGCCTCGTAGCATTTCGCAGGTGAAATCTTTATTGCAATGTTTCAAGAAGTCCACAGTTGGTCAAAGATAGAACTGATCAGAAAAACATTAACCTAGGTCTGTATGCTCAAAATCATGAGGTCAAAAAACATAAAGTATCTCAGAAAAAAATAAGAGTCCTAGAAAAAATGACTTGCCAGTAATTAGAAAATACCATACAATTTACCTTTTTTCCCCTTAGATCTCAAATCAGTCTCCTACAAAGCTTGCAGGCTTCTTTCATTTGCATTTCAACATAAGTCATGGCTGAGGTCTGGAAGGAGCAGGAAAAAAACTGCTATTCTGAACAGACATCTCAGGACTAAGGCATTTTAACCATAATTTTCAGGTTCGGATGTTGAAAATTATGATACAAGTTTAAGATACAATTCACAAAATTTTATATCTTTACATCTTGTTTGGTCAACAGACACCATACTGTGATTTACTATCCATGTCCAAATTAATGCACTGGTACACACAGTGACATTTTCCCAGGCTACCCAATTCAAAATTGGTGAAAAAAAAAAGACTGTATGATTGGGAAGTTTCTTGCCAACTTGGAAGTAGAGTTCTTCAGTTATCCATTGTAAGTATTTAAGTTCTCTGGCATGAATTATCTGAAATCATAAACTAAACAATTACCTAAACCCGACTTTTAACTGCAAGATTGTGCAATGCTTCAAAAACCCATTCAGATACCAGATTGTTAAAATAAAACATCATCATTTCGACACACATTCAGCTAAGATCATTCCCAAAAAACAATTTATAATATCAACACATTATTGCACATGCCTAAAAGGGCCAGAAAGAAAGACACAATACAGACCAAAAGGAGGTCCAGACTATGGCTGTCAGAGAGAACCCTTTAAACCAGAGCAGATAAGAGAAAAATCTCATACACCAGTGGGACCATAGCTGTCCCCACAAGGGGACCAGATGTTTTCACAGAGGGGCAACCTGAAATGTAAAATAAAGTGTCTCCATGGTGATTTTACTGCATTTAGTGTCACCTTTTTCTTTTTCTCTTTTTTTAACAAGACAGAGGTGGCATAATCCTTACAGTGCAGGGAAGAAAGGAGGTAATTCCCTGAATCAACAGGGCTTTGGCAGCTGCTGGGAGTCCCTCAGTTTCTCCTTTTACATACAGGATTAGCTCCTCTGATTCAGTTCCACACCAAGCATGCTCTATCTCCTAACATTTCAGTAGATAGGTCTCACAAAGTTCCGGGGCGGAGGGGGGGTACAAGATTTGTAACTTAAAGTTTGGTTCCTGACCTTGAAGCCAATTAATACCAATTTAATAATGAGGACTGGGTTTTGAGAAAAAGAAAAAAGGAGGTTTATTGCTTGGCTAACAAAGGAGAAACACAGGGGACTCTGCCAAAATTGTGACTCTCTTTATCTGGAGGGACAAGGGGTTTTAAAGGAGTTTCACTTGTTAACCTGGGAGATACTCTGTTCTTAGGTCCCCAGCAGGCATTTCCCTCTGCAATGGGTGTGCTCCAGGCAGCCAGCTAGGGGCTTCTATCATCCTGCTTCGCAAAGGGGGATAAAGTTCATTGCAGTTCCTTAAAACACAGTCCAAAGGGGTGTCAGGCTTACTCTCTTTATTTCTGATTTTCATGTCCAATATACTTAAGTTTTTACCACCAAAATCACACAACAAAACGAACAAAAACAAACAAACAAAAAAACAAAAAATAGAACACAGAACACAAATAAACAGAAACCCGGTGGCTAAACACAGAAACAGGGGAACAGTGCAACATCTTGCTAAAGCTCCAGGGTAGAAGCGCGTGCGTGCTCATCGCCACCTCTCTACAGTTCCAGAGGAATTCCCTACAGAACAGAACAGAGGACAGAATGATTCTCGTTACTGTTCTGCACAGAAGTATATGTGAGCCTCCCCGTGCCACATCTCTGTCATCAGAAGAGATCTCCCTTAACTGGATATCAGATGTTATAAAGGAGCCACTTACCTATGGAGGCCTCCTCCATCAGGTGCTTGCTAATAGTTTTAGTGCAGAGGTTCACTGTAGTGCTCCCTGGACTAAAGGCTCTTTTCCAAATATAAAGAAGATGGACCAAATCAGGCCTTCGTGGAGAGCGGTTCCTTGGTGCCTATGGTTGATATACCATTCTAATTTGTGAAAGTGCCACAGAAAATACGGTAAGCCTCCTTCTCATGGTACGCTTGAAAGCAACTGTTTGGATAAAGTGGTTGCCAAGGCAGAGACCTAATTCAGTTCCTGAAGGATGAGACCTCACCTCAATCCCTTGGTAATGGAACTCTCTGAACTTGGGATCCAGGAAGCCAGGCACACAGAGTCAGTCTCAGTCCCAGTCCCAGTGTCTCACTTGCTTCAATTTAGCAAGGACAGAGTCAGTCTTTCTTGGTACCTACTGATGTGAGGATGGCCAAATGCCAGGAGTTCTCTGAAGAGGGGCCTTTCCTGAAAAAGCAGGTAGTGGCTCACAGCTGGCTCCTGAACACTTCACAAAGTTGGACAAGGAGACCAGATCTGAGACAGGACACGCCATATTGGGGGAACATAGTATGGCCCAGCAGTCAGAGGATACTCTGGAGAGTGAGAGACCTACTTGGGGAAGGAGGTGCCTTTGTGGGTGTAGATGTGTGTTTGTGGTTTTGTCTCATGTTCTGAGAATAGGCAGGAAAGTCGGTTTGTTTGGTTTGGAGTGAACTGTTTCTAGTAAGTTGTTTCACAAGGCGAGTGTTTCTATGTCTGTGTATCCCACAGTGTCCGTGCTTGTAGACATTAGAAAAGAGAATGCATCAATGGATGTTTCCTGTCAAGTAGAAAGCTTCCCAGCATTCATCCTGCCCAATTTATGAATGCACTAGGGCTTGCCTTATCGATGGGCAACACCTGCTATTTTCCTAAGTTCATGTTTTCTTCCTGAAATCTAGCCACTCTCCAGAATAGGTTCATGCATTTGCATCCAGGATATGTACCACCTCCAACCACTGTGACATGGACATGTACTGGATAGCTGAAGAGAATGGCAAGCATCTCAGAAAAGTCAGATATCAGTGTGACCCGGAAAGTCTCAGTAGAGAAACCCTGCAAAGGGCCTTTTGATTACCTATTGTTCTGTTGCCCTGAATGTCAGGAAGTTCTTTGCCTCAGGCCACGCTTTTGTGAAGCCTGAAGAAAACAGTTTTCAAATGGAAATGAATGGGCATCACCTGTGGCTCTTTGCTTAAGTGCGTTGTAAAGTGATGTATCTGAATCAGCCTCTTGGCCCTGTGTGAGCCTGTGGCTTAGATTATCAGCACCTGATGGGTCTAAAGAAAGATCCCATGTGTGGATCCATAATCAAAATGGCCAAAAAATCAGTCATTGTTGATGAAGTCTCTCGCATTCCTCTGTAAGGTTCCTGACCTCCATCAAGTGAGAAAAGGGATCCATTGGGTCAATTGAGTTCTTCAAAGCCCTGCAGATGCTAGCCCATAGGTTCTTGGGTTTTCTTATGAATCCAATTCAAATAAAGACTCTAAACCCCACAGACAGTAGGCCTCAAATTGAAGAACAGAGCTGTATTAATGGCAGGCATATTTGATCACTCCTGGTTCACAGGAAGGGTGTCCAGGCCACTCTGACTTTTGGCAAATGAGGGGAAAGGGAGATTATTTGGGACACTGTCTTGTGCTGCGCCTCTCATGGAATCCTCCTGCCAGAAGTTATGATGAGTGTCTATTTGGAAGAAGATGAGTGCCATTACGGAGTGTTTTGGTTTTAATTGTGGGCATTTGTGTGGCGGTTGGTAGAGATAATTGGGTCCACCTTGTCTTGAATTTTGGTGTGATTCCCCTTAGAGACTGTGTTTTGGAACTGACCTCTGAGAAGGTACAAGGTCCTGTGTCATTGTATATCCATAATTCTAGGACATCTCCACGGAATGTAATTCAAAGCTAAGTATACCAATCAAGGACCAAATGAACTTCTGGGCTTCAAATCTTACCTAGATTTCTGTTTTCATACTTATATTGAAAGGTTAATAAAATAGGTACTTGTCACGTCCTGTTTTTCTGTATGCTTAATAAAACACTGTTGAAATCTTGAGAACTGTTTGCTCTTCTTGTTCCCAGAATGTGCTGCCCCCAACTGCCAAACTGCAGAATGTACTCCATCAACCATTTGCACGCAAACCGCCCACTCGCCCTTAACCATCAATAAACTTCCCTCCCTGCCCTCTCCAAGGAAAATATATAAGCACTTCTTAAGCTGTTCTCAGGGCTCTCTGCTCTATTCAACTGATCTCTGAGCCCTTGCATGCCGGACTCCCAATAAACCCTTTGAGGTTGCATTAGACAGTCTCTTGGTGGTCTCTTCCAGCAACGCTCACCCGACCTTTACTTCTGGTGGCCCCAGCGAGATCCGGCAGCTGCAGATGAAAGACCCCCAATGGGCTCCTCTGGGGGTAAATAAGGCCCCTCTTTCTGGTTTCAGGATTCAGGTTAGGGTTTGACAAAATGGCTATTGGTAAAGAGCGTGAGCTCTCTCCCACGGTGGCTGACACACATGTCACAGAGCCACAGGCCATGTTCCTGTGGGATGGACTCGGGAAATCGAAGAACCATAGTCTCCTCGACTCAGTGATATTTTCTTTCAGATTTGGAATTGGCAGCCCATCAGGATTTGCCCGCTACTCAGTCCTGGTCTCAGTATTGGACGTCCATTGTCTGTCTTTATTGTCTTGTCTTGTCTGTGTCGTGTGTCTTTGCTTTCACTGTCTGTGTATATTTCATTATGGGACAGAGCACTTCAATGCCTCTGTCCCTGACCCTTAATCACTGGACCAAAGTCTGCTTAAGGGCTCAGATTCTTTCTTTTTCATTAAAACACCAGACCTGGCAGATTCTGTGTCTCAGAATAACCCACCTTTGTAGTCGGATGGCCCCTAGAAAGATGTTTCTACTTCGCACTAATTTGAAAAGTCTGAGATATTGTCTTTCAGCCGGGGCCACATAGCCATCCAGATCAATAGCCATATATCTTAACTTGTCAGGACCTCTGCAAATCTCCTCCTCCATGGGTGAAGCCTTTCCTTGTCCCTGCACCCACTCCTACTCCTTCCCCTACGATTCTATCTCTCAAACTCTCTGCTCCTCAACCTCCACCCTCTGTTCTCACTGAGTCTCAAGACTCTACTCGTCCTTATCCTCTGCCCTTGTCCCCCAACCCCCAAAACCCTGTAAGTAATTCCCCTGCTGCTTACTCAGCCTCTCCACCATTCGAGGAAGCCAGGATGGCCCAGCACCCTCCAGATGACTGTCGAATGGCACACACAGCCCCTCCTTCCCTAGAGGAAGCTGGCCCGGCTAAAAAAACTCAGAGAACTCGCCAACGTTTTCACACCTGCCTACTTGGGATGACTGCCAACAACTCCTAGGGACTCTCTTCACTACAGAGGAATGAGAGGAAAAACCTCCTGGAAGCTAGAAAAAAATATCCTCGGACTTGATGGGCGACCAACACAACTTCCCAACATAATCAAAGCCGGCTTCCCCTTAAACCAACCCAACTGAGACCCCAACACCTTTGAAGATAGGGAGCATATGTCCAATTATTGCCAGGCTCTAATAGCGGGTATCCAAGGGGCCGCTAGGTGACCAACTAATTTGGCCATGGTAAGAGAAATTATTAAAAGGCCTGATGAATCTACCTCTATGTTTCTAGAGAGAATTATGGAGGCATATAAGAGATATACTCCTTTCGATCCTCAGGCAGCAGATCAAAAGGCATCTGTCATGATGGCCTTAATTGGGGAAGCTGCCATGGATATTAAAAAAAAAAAAAGTTAAAAGAGAGATTTAGTCAGAGAAGCCAAAAAAATATACTATAAAAGAGAAACAGGGAAAAAGAAAGGGAGCAAAGGGATGATGAGAGAAGCAAAAGAAAGACTAAGGCATTGACTTAGATCCTGGTCACAACAAGAAAGAGGCCAGAAATTAAGACATAAGGTGACAGGAAGGGATACCTGGGCCCGTGCCAGAGGCCACCCCTGGCCTCAGATCAATGTGCCTACCGTAAAAAAAAAGGACACTGGGCCAAAGAGTGCCCTATAAAGAGACAGACACGCCAGCTAGCCATTCTGACTCTGGAGGATGACTAAGAAAGTTGGGGCTCAGATTCCTTCCCCTAGCTCAGGGTAACTTTTGAAGAGTAAGGGACCCCAGTAAACTTTGAAATGAATACAGGAGCAGTATACTCAGCCCTTAGGGCCCCATTGGGCCGTCTATCAAATAAAAGGTCTGTAGTTCAAAGGGCTAATGGCAGTAAATATCGGGCTTAGACTACTAAGAGGACCATGGACCTGGGGAAAGGAAAAATCCATCACTCCTTCCTAGTAATCCCAGAATGCCCGCACCCATTGATGGGCAGAGATCTGCTCACCAAGCTCTGGGCCAAAATAACTTTTAACCCTGAAAGCCCCCAAAAGAAATTTCTAAATCCTTCAGTAAAAACTCCTATAGTCACGGCTGTAACTATATTAGTAGAAGATAAACATCCACTCTTCACACCCCCCAAGACTGATCAAACAGGCAAGCTACTGCAGAAATGGATAACAGATAACCCAGATGCCTGGGCAAAAACTGCTGTGTTAGGCCTGGCCGTGAAACAACCTCCAATAACAGTGGAGTTAAAAACCTCAGCCTCCCCAATCAATGTCAAATAATATCTTCTAAGCATAAAAAGCTAAAGATGGGATAAGGCCCTATATTCAGAAATATCTGGCCTTAGGGGTCCTAAGGCCCTGTCAATTGGCCTGGAACACTCCCCTGTTATTAGAAGAAAAAGCCAGGAACCGGGGACTATCAACCTGTTAAAGACCAAAGAGAGATCAACAACAGAGTGCAGGACATTCACCCCACAGTACCTAATCTGTTCCAACTGCTTAGCACTCTGAACGCTGAGCAGAAATGGTATACTGTTCTGGACTTAAAACAAGCTTTCTTTTGCTTGCCTCTGCATAAAGATAGTCAGTTGCTGTTTGCTTTTGGGTGGGTAGACCCAGAAACCGGAAAGTATAGTCAACTAACTTGGACTAGACTCCCCGAGGGGTTCAAAAACTCCCCCACTCTCTTTGATGAAGCCCTCCACAGAGATCTCAACAATTTCAGAACTACACACCCCGAAGTCACCCAGCTTCAATACGTGGATCACCTGCTACTGGCATCCAACACCAAGGAAAACTGAACTGGGACCCAAGCACTATTATCGGAGCTTGCTCAACTTGGGTATAAAGCTTCTGCCAAAATTGCCCAATTTGCCAGCAAGAAGTAACCTTCCATGACTATTTCCTCAGGGGCGGTAAACGATGGCTCACTGAGCCCAGAAAACAAACCGTTGAGCAGATACCAACCCCATCTTACAGCAGACAACTAAGAGAGTTTCTTGGGATTGCTGGGTTTTGCAGGTTATGGATAAATGGGTTCGCGTCCTTAGCTGCTCCTTTATACCCGCTGTTAAAGGGAGATGCCCAATTCCAATGGACCCCTGAGTAACAGGAAGTTTTAGATAACATCTAAGGACACTGACACTGAACGCCTCAACTTTACTGAGCTCAGCCTGCAATTACAGAAAGAACTACACTAAGTTAAAAATGTACGTCAACTCACTCACCTTGGTTCAAAGAAACTGCAGGCACTCCTGTAGGATTAAGAACAGAGTTTTCCACTAACCAACACACAGCGAAAGAAAAAAACTGAACCGGTAACAAAAGCCTGTTGGGTCAGTCAATTGTTTAATGCTTACCCTTCCAAGTTTCTTAGAGGAAAGCACCTATGAGGAACCAGACCAGGAAAATTCTGGGAAGTGGACATTACTGAAATTAAGCCAGCAAGGTATGGACTTAAATATCTCCTAGTCTTTGTCGATACATTTTCAGGATGGATTGAAGCCTTACACACACACACACACACACACACACAGGAAAAAAAAAAAAAACAACGGCCCAAATGGTTCTCAAGAAGATCCTGGAAGATATTTTTCCAAGATATGGTCTGTTTAAGGTAATAGGGTCTGATAATGGACTTGTGTTCATGGCCCAGGTAAGTCACGTGTGGATTAATTGTAAGTTACATTATGCTTATATACCCCAGAGCTCAGGAGAGGTAGAAAAAATAAATAGAACCATTAAAGAGACCTTAACAAAATTAAGCTTAGAGACTGGCATAAAAGATTGGACTATGCTCCTGCCTTATGCACTGTTTCATGCGAGAAATACTCCCTCAGTTTCTCTGTGTAACCTCACCCCCTATGAAATTCTCTATGATGCCCATCATCCAGTAAGGGACCTAATCCCCAACTCTAAGGCCTAACAATCCCTTCCACACCCCTTGCTTGACAGACTTAAAGCCATTGAAAGAACTCAGTGATAACTGTGGAAACAGCTGGCCACTGCATACCAACCTGGGGACGAGGGGATTCCACATCAATATCAAGTAAGAGACTTCATCTACATAAGACAACATCAGGTGTCATTCCTAGAACCCCGCTGGAAAGGAACATACCAGGTGCTACTTATAACACCTACAGCGGTAAAAGTAGACAGAATCACTTTTTGGATCCATGCCTCTCATCTAAAGCCTTCGCTGTGTCCAGACTCTGGTTGGAAACTGGAAAAGACTGGTAACCATTTCAAATTTCGTATTCGCTATGTGGACAAGACTGTAGACTCTCAACTTGGCCACCAGTACTCCTAACCCTCATCAGCCTGTTCAGCAGTGAAGGCTGATCTCAAATCCTACTAGACAAGAAGTATGGTATATCTCGCATACAGCCCCCTTAGGGACCTGGTGGCTCTCTCTCCACCCAGACATTTTTCAGCTTGGTATACGTCTTTCCTATTGAGATAACGCTGATGAAGAGGATCCCACTAAAGTTTCATTAAATCCCTTCCCTTCCATAGATAATTGAAACAAACATTATGGATGCACAGAAACGCGAGCCAGATTCAGGTTGGCTAGCCTAGATTATGATGTATGCCCGGCGGACTATCAAAGCCACAAACAGCCATGGCTGTGTGGGGGAAAAGCCAACTTCTTGTGTAACTCATGGGGATGTGAGCATACCGGGGCTGCCTGGTGGAACCCAAACTCCTCATCACATTCAGTACACAGAATTGGCCATATTACCAATTAGACAACCAAAAGCTATGGCCCCCAGAGGGTTCTCTAGATCCTCAAATTCTGCGTGACATTTTTAACTTCGGCAAGTGCTCAAAAGGGGAAAATTCCCCTATGTGGAATCCTTTTCCCTCCTTCACTCACATCCTGTACTATGCTTCTCCAATAGTTCCTCACCCTCAGTCTTCTGCTCTAGAGTCTCTGCTGTCACTCCCACCTCAGCAACGTGATTTCTCACCTCCAATTACTAGATCAAAAACCCAAACCTCTGCCAGTTCTCAGACCATTGCCCCCTTGCTGAGGTAGCAGGTACCGAGGTACCCCTCCACTCACTCACTCCTCTCTTTTTCTGTCTGTGCGTGCACTAGGTCCCACCAAGTCCTCTAAGAAGCTAAACCAAAGCTCAAACCAGCTGAGAAGAGCCCTCAGACCCCTATCCAAGATGTAATAAAAATGGCCTTTAAAGTTGCTTTGTCATCACTGAAAACAGGTTTCTAAAAATTTAAAGTCCCTCAGGGGTTTTTGGAATACTCACTCCCATCTTCACCTCTGCTCTACCTGTTCTACTGCTCAAGTTTTGTTCTAGGAAAATCCCAAACCCCTTTTCCATTATTCTTTTACATCTCATCTTCCTCATTCTCAGATCCACGGAGCTGCTCTCAGCCTCGCCTTCCCAGTCTTCCCCCTCTGTACCAGGTCCATAGATATGTCTTAAATAACCTTCTCCAGAAGTCTTCACCGAGGCTTACATTAGGTCTTTCAGCAAAAGAGTCCCTCTGAAAGAGTTCAATGTAGATAAACTTCCACTTTTCGTGTTGCCCTGTTCTACTTGGCCACTGGCTGGAAAAATCACCACCCCTAAGCTTGACACCGCCTTACTAGGTTTTCACAAAATATGTGAACAAGGCCTCTGGCCTTGAGCTGGGGCTTCACAGAGATGACTACATTTCTAAGATAAAAAAGTTACCAACTGGGCTTCATGGTGACAGCTGGCAGGGAGAAAAAAAAGAGACAAAAAAGCTCTCCCTTTCCAAGGTGTCCTTGAAAAGTTAACTTGCCCAGAACAGAGGAACAAAAACAGAAACAAAAACTGATTTTTGTGAATTTCTACAGACTGTGAACTTCTGATCCACTTCCCTTACATATTGGGTACAAATTCTAAAACTACCAAAACTTGGGGTTCAGGGGATTAATTGATTACAACAGAAGCAATGCCCTCTAAATCCGGATGCAACCAAATAAGGCTGTTTTCCTGTGTTTGGTGCTATCTTAGGTCCCTATCCTTGTCCATCCCTACAACAGTATAATTCTATACACTTTAACATTATTTATGTTTTCATAAAATGGTCAATATATGTGATTAATTATGTAATGATGCAGATGTTTTCCAGAGTTCTCTATCATGACGTAGGTTCATTTAAAGATCAAATAGGGGGGCATACAACCCGGTTCCAGCGGGAACCTGTATCCCTCACTTTAGCCATCCTATTAGAAATAATAGTTGCTTAAGGGGTGGGCTAGTCCATGAGACACAACAAAGACACAATTAGAAGCAGAAATAGGCCAAACCTTAAAGACATTAAAAACCGACATCACAGCTTTACAGGAATTTTAACCTCTCTCTTTCTGAAGTTGTTTTACAAAGCAGGCGAGTGTTGGACCTCCTCTTCATGAGAGAAAGGTGCCTTTTTGCTTGCATTGAGGGAAGAATGTTGTTTTTGTGCCGACAATACTGGAGTTGTAAAAGAATCTATGAATAAATTAAGAAAACGACTTGAAGAGCGTCAAAGAGAGACAGAGGCCCCAAAAGGGAGGTTTGAGTCTTGGTTCACATAGTGACCTGATTAACTGCGCTTTTATCTGCCATGGCCGGTCCATTAAAATTCCTCATATTATTGCTAACTGTAGGACCCTGTTTGCTCAACCGTGTAGTTTTCTTTCTAAACCAAATCGAACCTGTTATTAATCCTAACCATACACTGTTCTCTCAATCTAATTTTACAGAAGAGCAGGGACAGAATTGGTATTAAAATACAGGAAAATAGAGGATCTTCCACCTGCTGAAAACCTCAAAGGTCCACGTAGAAATGATCCCTGGAGAAGATGTAGGCAAGTATGAAGGACCTGAGACAGCAAAAGTCTTCCATGGCAAACAACCTGCTCAGGATGAAGGGATGTGTCTGAATCAGCCACTCTCTTCTTAATGTAGAGAAGATGGACCAAAGCAGGCATGTGTTGAGAGCTGCTCCTGCATGCCTATGGTTGACATACCTCTCTGACCTGTGAAAGTGTCACAGGAAGTAGGAGCAGCCTCCCTCTCATGGGAACCTTGGAAGCAACTGTTAGGACAAAGTTGTTGCCAAGGCAGTGACCTCATTCAGTTCCAAAATTAAGTGACTTCACCTAACTTCCTTGGTGATGGAACTCTCTGAACTTGGAATCCAGGAAGCCAGGCACCCAGAGCCAGTCCCAGTCCCAGTCCCAGTGGTCAAGCTTATTTTGATTTACCAAGGACAGACTCAGTCTTTCTTGGGACCTACTGATGTAAGGATGGCCAAATGCAAGGAAAGCTATGAAGAGGGGCCTTTCCTGAGAAAGCACGCAGTGGCTCACCGCTGGCTCCTGACAACTTCACAGAGTTGGCCAAAAGACCAGATTTGAGACAGAACAGGCTATTTCCAGGGAACATAATAAGGCCCACCAGACAGAGGACACTCCGGATAGTCACAGACCTACTTGGGGGAAGGAGGTGCCTTTGTGGTGTGGGTGTGGGTTTGTGGTTTTGTCTCATGTTCTGAGAATAGGTATGAAAGGCGGTTTGTTTTGTTTGGAGTGAACTGTTTCTAGTAAGTCGTTTGACAAGGCAAAAATTTCTATGTCTGTGTATCCCACTGTGTCCGTGGTTGTAGACATTAGAAAACAGAATGCATCAATTAATATGTCCTGTCTAGTAGAAAGCTTCACAGCATTCATCCTGCCCTATTTATGAATGGACTGCAGCTTGCCTTATTGATGTGCAACACCTGCTATCTTCCTTAGTTTCTGTTTTATTCCTGAATTCTGGCCACTCTCCAGAATAGGTTCATGGTTTTCTGTTTAAGATATGTACAACCTCGAAGCTCTGTGACATGACCATGTCCTGTATAGCTGAAGGGAATGGTGAGCATCTCAGAAAACTCAGATATCAGTGTGACCAGGAAAGTCTTAGTGGAGAAACCCTGCTTGGGGCCTTTTGTTTACCTACTCTTCTGTTGCCCTGAATGTCAGGAAGGTCTTTTCCTCAGTCCACCACTTTGTGAAGCCTGAAGAAAACAGTTTTCAAATGGAAATGAATGGGCATTACCTGTGGCTCTTTGCTTAATTGCTTTGGAAAGGATGTGTCTGAATCAGCTTATTTACCCTGTGTGAGGCTGTGGCTTAGATTCTCAGCTCCTGATGGATCTAAAGAAAGATCCCATGTGTACATCCAAAACCAAAATGGCCAAAAGAGCAGTCCTTGTGGATGAAGTCTCTCGCCTTCCTCTGTAACTTTCCTGACCTCCATCAAGTCAGATTAGGGATCCTTTGGGTCAAATGAGTTCTTCAAAGCCTTGCAGAGTCTAGCCCATAGTTGCTTGGGTTTTCTCAAGACTCCAATTCACATAAAGAATCCAAACCCCACAGTCATTTGGCCTCAAATTGAAGAAGCAGAGCAGTATTAACGGGAGGCCTATTTAATCTCTTCTGGTTCACAAGAAGGGTGTCCAGGCCACCCTGAATTTAGGCAAATTAGGTGCAAAAGAGCTTATTTTGGACACGGTCTTGGGCTATGCCCCTCATGGAAAACTCCAGCCATAGTGGAGTTTATTGTGAGTGTCTATATGGAAGAAGATGGGCGCCACGTTGGAGTGTTTTGGTTTAAATTGTGGTCATTTGGGTGGCGGTTGGAAGAGATGACTTGGTCCACATGTTCTTGAACTCTGGTGTGATTCCCTTAGAGTCTGAGTTCTTCAACTGACCTCAGAGAAGTATTGCCATGAATAGTGTTGAGATTTTTGGAAGCCAGGCATGAGCATCGCCCTTGGAAACTGAGTTCTAGGCCCAGGGTGGCTTTCCACAGAGCACTGAGCCTCTCAGCCAGGATACCACAAATTTTATTCTGAAAAACTTGACACCCATAGTTGAGAGTCAAAACTCATATGGACCTCACATTGTAGACCTAAATGGGCATAGCATCATATGATCTTCTGGCCACTCTTTGGGAAGCCTTACCTGTGAGTGTTCTCCAGAGATTTCATTGAAATGAGCTTCCTAAACATTTAATGGTTCCTGAAAAAATTGAAACTCACAGTGCCTCCAACTTCATCCTTAAAAAATGGCTAGATAAATACCATGAAATTTTTGAATTTCCCATCACCAGGTGGCACTGGAAAACCTTTTGATGTCCTGTTGCTGATCATGAATATACCAGACAGTGCCTTGATTGACTGGGTTTCATGTAAATGGTGTAGAACAGAGATGCCAGTAAGTTGGACTTTGTTGAGTAGTAGGTTAGAGCAGTGGTGGGCAGGTATGTGATAAACATCTGTGGTGGGGCCATGTGAATCTTCCATTGGCTTCCAAATGGCTTGTGACTGACATGGTGCAGCCAGCAGAACCTTCCATGTAAAGGCAAGTTGTTATATGGAGAGGTTTCAGGACATTGTTCAGAATCAGGTTGCTATGGTCAAGGGGGCAAGATATGTGGGATAGGATCCTGGTTCTTGTATCCTCCTGCAAAACCTGACCCACCATACATGACAGAACTTCCTCTTGCATTGTGACCCAGTTGAACTCCTTGTATTTTGTGAAGCAAATACCAAACTCTCAGTGCAGCAGGAAGAAACACCACGAAAATGGAAGATGACCATATGCCTTCACAGTGCACACCGGCACACATTTAGCCCCCAGTGGCCACAGTTTATCTAAAAAGAGAATTCAGCACTGCTGCCTCATGTACATTGGGAAATAAGAAACCATGTCCTCCAGGTCTCATAGATGCAGACCAAGCTTTTATGGTCTCCCTAGAAAGGAAGCTAAAGCTCTTGACAACAACATATTTTTCAAGTGCCCAACCTCACAGGCAGTTTCTCAAGAAGTCTCTAGGCCAGCAGACCTCCATGTTTGTGGAGTTTTTACCCTGTCCCATACTTTTGGAAACTACTCTACCACTTCCAAGGTTGTGAGCTCCTGAGCATATTGCATTCCACAAATTTATTCACAGATTTTCTAAATCTTCTCCTCTAATTGTGTCTTACTTGGGGTGAAGGGATTGTCAAGGCATTGTTCTGGTTGAGAGTGGGAATAATTTTGTGTAGCACATATTTACATACACATTGGATTCATTGTTCAATTTTCCATTCGAAATACTGAATCCTTGACACTAACCCATACCCTACTAGACTCTGACTATTAATTCTAATATGATGGAGAAAAATAACCGAAACAGAATAGAAATACTAGCACTTCAGAAGAGGCATGGTGTATAGTTGGTCTTGCCTTTTGTATGATATATGGTAGGAGTTATAAATCTTGTCAATTTTTTGTTGAAATAGTTCTGCATGTGTTTTTAAAGTTAACACATCTGTGAATTCCTGTCTCCATTTTTCTGTAGCCTATTCAGCACATGTATTTTTATACGCACATATAGAATCCTACCTGGTATCACACGTATATTCTTGAGAGGTGGCTAACTTGGCAGATACAAAGTGTGAGAAGAGATCACTCCTCATTAATACTTTTGGAACTGAAAATTCAGACTATGAGTGAGCTTCTTAGTTCAAGAACATTATACATAAATCCATGTTCAGTAAAATTAATATTTTTGGATCTGTGGATGATATATATTTCACAATGAATTTTAATTGGCATATATATAGCTACTTTTCAATGTCTCTGTGTGTGTTTTGTGTGTGTGTGTGTGTGTGTATATATATATATATATATATATATATATATATATATATATATATATATATATACTCTCTAGATTTTTCAAAATATAAAATATATGTGTCCTATTATACACTCCCTAAATTCATTCTTGTTCATGTATGTGGTTTTATATTAAACTTTTCATAAGATTATTTTAAAAATATTCATCCACCTGAAATACATATTTGTTTTCTAGTACTAAAAAGTTACTTCAGTGAATGGTGCAAACAAATCCTTTTATTTTTACAGTAGCTGACCCACTTTAACATCAATGCAAGTAGATTCCTATGGGACATGATGTGTATTTTGACGTTCATTTTTATTAAACACTGGTACATTACTATTTCTGCAGTTTTTGTACATCATAGAATATACATTTCATCCACAAGTTCACAAATTTAAAGAAATTTGTAACACATTCAATCACTTCCTGCTTCAGAACATATGTATTCCTCCTTGTTTTTGACTGGTCATTTCATGAGACTTCTTTCCAAACACATTATTTTCGATTTCCATAATCAATTTTGAAGCAAAATTCACACACTCTTTATGATAAACCACAACCGTAATATTACCATTAGATGTATTACTGGTTGGAATGAATGTATATATATCAATATATGATTCCTGTGTATTTTCAGATATCAATTCAATCCATTATTTAAAGTTGGAACAAGTTATATTATTTATTCGCAGTATGGTCTATTCATGCATTATCTCTATATTCATACATACATGGTACACCTATATGTACCTCCAATACTAATTTTTACCCCTTCAAAATATTGCTCCAAGAAATGGTGCAAGAAAGACTCATGTCACCTGATCTACATATACGTTTTATCACAGTAATATTCTGGCCACAAAATGCAAAGTCACACTTACGATTGTACCAAAGCCTAAATGGAATGTGAGTATGGGTTATGAAAATCACCCATGTCCACGTTGCCTAATGCTCTCAAATGTCAATCCTATTGGTGACTACATATTTGTTACTTCCTAAGATTATATATTCAATCTCAAGCCTGTTGAAAGTGTCTATTGCTATCACTCACTTTATACTTTGCCTGATTTCCTAATGTCGCTATTGATATCTGCTTTCCTACATATTTTCCCCATTTCATCACTGTGACTGACTCTTCACATGTGCTGACATTTACATTTTCTGTCTACCTGAAAACCTATTGCTAAAGAACTATTTGTCCAAATGCTATACTCACACTTTTTTCTAATCCTATCAACTATCTTCCTAATCCTACCGACTCTCCCTCTTTGAATGGTTGTTCTCCTCAACATTCAATCATCCAAGGTATCAGGTCCTATGCCATTGTGTATAGATTTATCTGAGACATCTGTGCAGAACATAATTAAATGCTAAGTATCCCAATCAAGGACCTAATGCTCTTCTCGGCTTCAAATGTTACCGAGATTTCTGTTTTCATTCATATATTTCACCTATATAATCTTATATATATCGCAGGTTCCCAATACCATTATTCATCCAGCAGAATGATCCTAACCCAAATCAAACATGTTATTAACCGTAACCATACACTGTTCCCTCAATCTAACTTTACAGAATAGCAGGGACAGAGTTGGTCTTACAATACAGGAATGTAGGAGATCTTCAACCTGCAGAGAACCTCAAAGGTCCATGCAGAAATGATCCCTAAAGAAGATGTAGGCAGCTATGAAGGACCTGAGAGTGCGAAAGTCATCTTTCATGACAAAAAAAAAACAGGTCAGGATGAAGGGATGTGTCTGAAGCAGTCTCTCTCTTCTTAATGTAGAGAAGATAGACCAAACCAGGCTTGTGTGGAGAGCTGTTCCCGGGTGCCTGTGGTTGATATTCCATTCTAACTTGTGAAACTGTCATAGGAAGTAGGGGCAGGATCCATCTCAGGGACCCTTGGAAGCAACTGTTAAGACAAAGTGGTTGCCAAGGCAGTGACCTCATTCAGTTCTAGATGAAGTGACCTATGTCACTTTCTTGTTGATAGAACACTCTGAACTTGGGATCCAGGAAGCCAGGCACCCTGAGGCAGTCCCAGTCCAAGTCCCAGTGGTCTCAAATGTTTGGATTTAAGAAGGACAGAGTCAGTCTTTCTTGGCAACTAAATTGAAGATGGACAAATGCCAGGAAAGCTCTGAAGAGGGGCTTTACCTGAGAAAACAGGCAGTGGCTCACCGCTGGCTCCTGATAACATCACAGTTTTGGCCAAGGAGACCAGATCTGACATAGCACAGCCCGTCTCGGGGGAACATAGTATGGCCCACCAGTCAGAGGACGCTCTGGATAGTCACAGACCTTTTTGGGGAAAGAAGGTGCCTTTGTGGGTGTGTGTGTGTGTGTGTTTTTGATTTTGTCTCATGTTTTGAGAATATGTAGGAAAGTCGGTTTGTTTGGTTTGGAGTGGACTGTTTCTAGTAAGTCCTTTGAGAAGGCGAGTGTTTCTATGTCTGCATATCCCACTGTGTCCGTGGTTGTAGACAATAGAAAAGAGAATGCATAAATAGATGTGTCCTGTCTAGTAGAAATCTTCGCAGAATTCTTCCTGTCCAATTTATGAATGGACTGCAGGTTACCATATGGATGGGCAACACCTACTACCTTCCTACATTCGTGATTTCTTCCTGAATTCTGGCCACTCTCCCATAGGCTCATGGTTTTGTGTTCAAGATATGTATCTCCTCCACAATCTGGGACATGGCCATGTACTGGATAGCTGAAGAGAATGGTGAATATCTCAGAAAACTCAGATATCAGTGTGACCAGGAAAGTCTCAGTGGAGAAAATCTGCTTTGGGATTTTGCTTACCTATTGTTCTGTTGCCCTGAATGTAAGGAAGGTCTTTGCCTAAGGCCCCACATTTCCAATGCCTGAAAAAAACAGTTTTCAAATGGAAATAAATGGGCATCACCTGTGGCTCCTGGCTTAATTGCTTTGCAAAGGGATATGTCTGAATCAGCCTCTCAGTGCAGGTTGAGATTATCGCTTAGATTCTCAGCACCTGATGGACCTAAAGAAAGATCCCATGTGTGCATCCAAATCCAAAATGGCCAAAAGAGAAGTCATTGTGATGAAGTCTCTTGCCTTCCTCTGTAAGGTTCCTGATCTCCATCAAGTGATAACAGGGATCTTTGGGTCAACTGAGTTCTTCAAGCCCTGCAGAGGCTAGCCCATAGGTGCTTGGGTTTTCTTATGACTGCAAATCACATAAAGAAACTATACCCGACAGTCAGTATGCCTCAAATTGGAAAAGCGGAACAGTATTAATGGCATGCCTCTTTGATCAGTCCTGGTTCACAGGAACGTTGTCCAGGAAACACTGACTTTAGACAAATGAAGGGCAAGGGAGCTTATTTTGACATTGTCTTGGGCTGTGTGCCTCATAAAAACTTCCAGCCAAGGTTATGATGAGTGACTATATGGAAGAAAATGAGGGCCATGTGGGAGTGTTTTGGTTTTAATTCTGGTCATTGGTGTGGCGGTTGGAAGAGATGACTGGGTCAACTGGTCTTGAACTCTGGTGTGTTTCCACGTAGAGACTGAGTTTTGAAACTGATCTCAGAGAAGTATTGCCATGAATTGTGTTGGGATTTTAGGAGGCCACGCATGAGAGTCGCCCTTGGAACCTGAGATCTAGGACCAGGGTGGCTTTCCACAAAGAACTGGGAATCTCAGCCTGGATATCACATGATTTTATTCTGAAAGACTTGGCAGCCATAGTTGAGAGTCAAAAGACATAGGACCTCACATTGTAGACCTCAATGGTCCTGGCTTCAAGTGACCTTTGTCCACTCTTTGGAAAGCCTTGCCTGTGAGAGTTCTCTAGAATTTTTTTGAAATGAACTTTCTCAATATTTAATGGTTCCTGAATAATTGAAATCCACAGTGCATCCAACGTCGTCCTTGAAAAATGGCTAGATAAATAACACGAAATTTTTGAAATTTCCATGACCAGGTGGAACTGTAGAAACTTTCGATGTCCTGTTGCTTACCATGAGTGTACCAGACAGTGTCTTGATTGACAGGGTTTCATGAAATTTGTTTAGAACAGAGAAGCCAGTATTTTGGAGCCTGCTGAGTAGTGGGCCTAGAGCAGTGGTGGAGAGGTGTGTGATAAAACATCATGGTGGGGCCATTTGTATCTGCCATTGGCTTCCAAATGGCTTGTAACTGACAGAGTGCAGACATCAGACCCTTATATGTAAAAGCATCTTGTTATATGGCGTAGTTTCAGGGCAATGTTCAGAATCAGGTTGCTATGGACAAGCGGGCAATCTTTGAGAGATAGAAGCCTGGTTGGTGAATTTTCTTGCAGACCCTGACCCACCACACGTGACAGAACTACCTCAAGCACTGTTTCCCAGTTGAACTCCTTGTATTTCGTGAAGCATGAACCAAACTCCAAGTGCAGCAGCAAGAAACACCACGAAAAGTGGAGGATGACCAAATGGTTTCACAGTCCACACGGGGAGACAATAAGCCCCCAGTGCCCACAGTTTACCTACAAAGAGAGAATTCAGCACTGCTGCCTCGTGTTCATTGGAAAATGAGAAATGTTGTCCTCCAGGTCTCATAGATGCAGACACAGCTTTGAGGGTCTCACTACAAAGGAAGCTTAACTCCTGACAACAACCTATATTTCAGTGCCCAATTTCACTGGCAGTTTCTCAAGAAGTTTTAGGCAAGCAGAGCTTCATGTTTGTGGAGTGTGTACCCTGTCCTTACTTTTGGAAACTCCTATTCCACCTCCAAGTTTGTGCACTCCTGAGCATTTTCTATTCCAGAAATATAATCACAGATTTTGTAACTCTTCTACTCTAATTGTGTCTCCCTTGGGGCGAAATTAATGACAAGGCATTGTTCTGGATGAGAGTCAGAAGATTAATTTTTCTATTTTCCATTTGAAATTCTGAATCCCTGACACTAACCCATATTCTACTAGACTCTGACTACTAATCCAAATATGATGGAAGAAAATAACCCAAACAGTACATAAATACTTGCAGTTCAGATTTGGACTTGCCTTTTGCATGATAAAGGGTAGGTGTTATAAATCTATTCAATATTTAATTGAAATAGTTCTCCATGTGTTTTTAAAGTTAACAAATATGTGAATTACTGTCTCCCATTCTCTGGAGCTTATTCAGCACATGTATTTTTATATGCACAAATAGAATCCTACAAGGTATCACACGTACATCCTTGTGAGGTATATGACTTAGCAGATACAAAGTGTGAGAAGTGATCACTCCTCCTAAACGCTGTTGGAACTGAAAATTCAACCTATGGGTGAGCTTCCCAGTGGAACAACATTATACATAAACCCATGTTCACTAAAATGAATGTTTTTGCATCTTTATGATATATATTTCATGATGAATTTCGATTGGCATATATATTGCTACTTTTTAATGTCTGTGTTAGTGTGTGTGTGTGTGTGTGTGTGTGTGTGTGTATATGTATATATATATATATATACATACATATATATATATATATGGAGAGTATATATATATATATATATATATATATACTCTCCATATTTTTAAAAATATGAAATATGTGTGTCTTATATACACTCCCTAAATTCATTCATGTTCATGTATGTGGATTAATAATCAACTTTTTACAAGATTATTCTTAGAAATATTCATCCACCCGAAATACATATTTGTTTCCTAGTACTGAAAACTAACTTCAGTAAAAGGTGCATACAAATCCTAATATGTCTACTTTAACTGACCCAGTTTAACATCAATGCATGTAGGTTCCTATGGGACATGATGTGTATTTTGACATTAATTTTTATTCCACACTGGTACATTACTATTTCTTCAGTTTATGCAAATCTCAGTATATATATTTTATTCACTAGTTAGCAAATTTATAGGCATTTGTTTCACTTTCAATCACTTCCTGCTCCAGAACACATGTATTCCTCTATGTTTCTTGACTGGTCTATTCATGAGACTTTTTTCCAAATATATTATTTTCGATTTCCATAATCAATTTTGAACCAAAACTCACACACCCTTCATGATAAACCATAATCCTAAGATTATCGTTAGATATATAACTGGTTGGAATGAATGATTGCATATCAATATAAAATTTCTTATAAATTTTCAGATATTTATTCAATCCATTATTTAAAGTGGATCCAGTTATATTATTTATTCACAGTATGGTCTATTCATGCATTATGTCTATATTCATTGAAACAGGGTACACCTATTTGTACCCCCATACTAATTTGTAAGTCTTCAAAATATTGCTCGCAGAATTGGTGGAAGAAATACTCTTTTCACCTGATCTACATACACATTTTATTACAGAAATATTCTGGACACAAAAAGCAAAGGTCACACTTACAATTGTACCAAAGCGTAAATGGAAAGTGAGCATGGATTACTAAAAACATCCATGTCCAGGTTGCCTAATGCTCTCAAATATCAATTCTATTTTTGACTACATATTTGTTTCTTCTTAAGATTATATATTCAACTTCAAACCTGTTGACAATGTCTAACCCTATCACACAATTTGTACTTTGCTTGATTTCCTAATGTCTCTATTGATATCTGCTTTCCTATATTTTTCCCCAGTTCATCATTGTGACTGACTCTTCACATGTGCTTACATTTACATACACTCTCTACCCGAAATCTTATTGCGAAAGAACTTTTGGTCCAAATCCTATACTCACTCTTCTTTCTAAACCTACCAACTACCTTCCTAATCCTACCGACTATCAGTTTTTGACTGGATGGTCTCTTCAACATTCAATATCCAAGGTACAAGGTACGATGCCAGTGTATATTGATTTATCTGAGACATCTGTGCTGCACATTACTCAAAGCTAAGTATCCCACTCAAGTCCCCAATGCCCTTCTGGGCTTCAAATCTTACCTAGATTTCTGCTTTCATACTTATGTTTCACATATATACTCTTGTAAATATCGCATTTTGCCAATACCATTATTCATCCCGCAGAATGATTTGTAACCCAAATTGAACATGTTATTAACCCTAACCATACACTGTTCCCTCAGTATAACTTACTTAAGAGCAGGGACAGTGTGGGTCTTACAATATAGGAATGTAGATGATCTTCCACCTGCTGAGAACATCAAAGATCCATGGAGAAATGATCCTTGCAGAAGATATAGGCAGCTATGTAGGACCTGAGAGAGCAATAGTCATCTTCCATGGCAAACAACCTGGTCAGGATTAATTGATAGTCTGAATCAGCCTCTCTCTTCTTAATGAAGAGAAGATGGACTGAACCAGGCCTCTGTGGAGAGCTGTTCCCTGGTGCCTATGGTTGATATACCATTCTAACTTCTGAATGTGTCACAGGATGTTGGGGCAGCCTCCATCTCATGGGAACCCTGGATGCAACTGTTAGCACAAAGTGGTTACCAAGGTAGTGACCATATTCAGTTCCTGAAAGAAGTGACCTCACTTCACTTCCTTGGTGATGGAATTCTCTGAACCTGGGATCCAGGAAGGAAGGCACCCAGAGCCAGTCCCACTCCCAGTTCCAGTGGGCTAACTTGTTTGCTTTTCCCAAAGACATAGTCAGTCTTTCTTGGTACCTACTGATGTGAGGATGGAAAAATGCCAGCAGAGCTCTGATGAGGGGCCTTTCCTGAGAAAGCAGGTAGTGGCTCACCTTTGGCTCCTGACAACTTCACAGAGTTGGACAAGGAGACCAGATCTGAAACAGGACAGGCCATTTTGTGGGAACATAATATGGCCCACCAGTCAGAAGACACTCCGGATAGTCACAGACCTATTTGGGGGAAGTAAGTGCCTTTGACGTTGTAGGTGTGAGTTTGTGGTTTTTTCTCATGTTCTGAGAATAGGTAGGAAAAGTGGTTTGTTTGGTTTGGAGTGGACTGTTTCTAGTAAGTCGTTTGACATGGTGAGTGTTTCTAGGTCTGTGTATCCCACTGTATCCGTGGTTGTAGACATTAGAAAAGAGAATGCATCAATGTATGTGTTGTCTCTAGTTGAAAGCTTCCCTGCATTCATACTGCCCAATTAATGAATGGACTGCAGCTTGCCTTATGGATGGGCAACATCTACTATCTTCTAAAGTTCCTGTTTTCTTCGTGAATTCTGGCCACTCTCCAGAATAGGCTCATGGTTTTGTTTCCCAAATATGTAACACCACAAGATTCTGTGACATGGCCATGTGCTGGATTGCTGAAGGGAATGGGAGCATCTAAGAAAACTCAGATTTCAGTGTGACCAGTAAAGTCTCAGTGGAGAAACCCTTCTTTGGGCCATTTGCTTACTTCTATTTCTATTACCCTGAATGTCAGGAAGGTCTTTGCCTCAGGCCACCCCTTTGTGTAGCCTGAAGAAAACTGTTTTCATATGGAAATGTATGGACATCACCTGTGGCTCTTTGCTTAATTGATTTGGAATGAGATGTGTCTGAATCAGCCTCTTGTCCTTGTATGAGGTTGTGGCTTTGATTCTCAGCACCTGATGGATCTAAAGAAAGATCCCATGTGCTTCCAAAACTAAAATGGCCAAAAGAGCAGTCATTGTTGATGAATATTTTTGCCTTCTTGTTTTAGGTTCCTGACCTCCATAAAGTGAGAATAGGGATCCTTTGGGTCAAATGAGTTCTTGAAATCCCTGCAGAGGCTAGCCCATATTTGCTTGGGTTTTCTCATGACTCCAAATCACATAAAGAATCTATACCCTACAGCCAGTAGGCCTCAAATTGGAGAAGTGGAACACTTTAACAGCAGGAATATTTGATCATTCCTGGTTCACAGGAAGAGTGTCCAGGCCATCATGATTTTAGGCAAATGAGGGGCAAGTGAGCTTATTTGGGCTCATAGAAACCTCCAGCTGGAGGTTATGATGAGTGTCTACATGGAAGAAGATGATGGCCCTGTGGGAGTGTTTTGATTTTAATTGTGGTCATTTTTTGGCGGATGGAAGGGATGACTGGGTCCACCTGGGCTTGAACTCTGGTGTGATTCCCCTTAGAGACTGAGTTCTGAAACTGACCTCAGAGAAGTATTGCCATGAATTGTGTTGGGATTTTAGGAGGCCACGCATGAGACTCACTCTTGGAAACTGAGATCTAGGCCCAGGGTGGTTTCCACAGAGGCCTGAGAATCTCAGCCAGGATATCACATGATTTTATTCTGAAAGACTTAGCACCCATATTTGAGAGTCAAAACACACATGCACCTCACATTGTAGATGTCAGTTGGCCTGGCTTTAGGAGACCTTTTGGCAACTGTTTGAGAAGCATTGACTGTGAGAGTTCTCCAGAGCGTTCATTGTAATGAACTTTCTCAACACTTAATGGTTCCTGAATGAATTGAAACCCACAGTGCCTCTAACTTCATCCTTGAAAAATTTCAAGATAAATACCATGAAATTTTTGAAATTCCCATGACCAGGTGGCACTGCAGAAACTTTTGATGTCCTGTTGCTGATCATGTGTATACCAGACAGTGCCTTGTTTTTGACTGGGTTTCATTAAAATGGTGTAGAACAAGAGAAGCCAGTAATTTGGAGCCTGCTGAGTAGGGGGGCTAGAGCAGTGGTGGGCAGGTGTGTGATAAAACATCATGTTGGGGCCATGTGAATCTGCCATTGGCTTCCAAATTTTTTGTGACTGATATAGTGCAGACATCAGACCCTTATATGTAAAGGCATCTTGTTAAATGGAGAGTTTTCAGGGCAATATTCAGAATCAGGTTGCTATGGTTATTGGGGCAAGCTATGTGGGATACAAGCCTGGTTGGTGCATTCGCCTGCAGACCCTGACCCAACACACGTGACAGAACTCCCTCCAGCACTGTATCTCAGATGAACTTTTTATGTTTTGTGAAGCAAATACCAAATTCCCAGTGCAGCAGCAAGAAATACCACGAAAAGTGGAGGATGACCAAATGTCTTCACAGTCCCCACTGGGAGACACTTAGCTTCCAATGGACACAGTTTAGCTACAAAGAGAGAATTGAGCACTGCTGCCTCATGTTCATTGAAATATAAGAAACCATGTCTTTCGGTTACATAGATGCAGACCCAGCTATGATGGTCTCACTACAAAGGAAGCTAAAGCTCATGACAACAACATATATTTCAAGTGCCCAACCTCAGAAGCCGTTTCCCAAGAATTCTTAGGCCAGCAGAGCTCCTTTTTGTGGAGTGTTTACCCTGTCCTTTACTTTTGGAAACTCCTCTACCACCTCCAAGGTTGTGAACTCCCGAGCATATTCCATTCCATATATGTATTCATAGATTTTCACACTTTTCTACTCTAATTGTGTTTTACTTGGGGCGTAGGTAATGTCAAGGCATTGTTCTGGATGTGAGTGGGAAGATTTTTGTGTAGCACATATTTACATACACATTGGATTCATTTTTCAATTTTCCATTTGAAATACTGAATCCCTGACACTAACCCATACCCTACTAGTCTCTGACTAATAATCCTAATATGATGGTGAAAAATAAGCCAAAAAGAGAAGAAACACAAGCAGTTCAGAGGACGCATTGTGTATTGTTGGAATTGCCTTTTGCATTATATAATGAAGGAGTTATAAGTCTAGTCAATTTTTTTGTTGAAATAGTTCTAAATGTGTTTTTAAAATTATCAAATATGTGAATCCCTGTCTCCCTTTCTCTGTAGCCTATTCAGTACATGTATTTTTATATGCACATATAGAATTCTACCTGATATCACTCGTATACACTTGTGAGGTGGCTGAATTGGCAGATGCAAATTGAGAGAAGAGTTCACTCCTCCTAAACGCTGTTGGAACTGAAAATTCAACCTATGGGTGAGCTTCCTAGTTGAAAAACATTATACATGAATCCATGTTCAGTAAAATGAACATTTTTCGATCTGTGGATTATATACTTTTCATGATGAATTTCTATTGGCATATATGTTGCTACTTTTTTTTTTCTTTTATTGGTTGCTCAAAACATTACAAAGCTCTTGAATATCATATTTCATACATTAGATTCAAGTGGGTTATGAACTCCCATTTTTACTCCAAATACAGATTGCAGAATCACATTAGTTACACATCCATATTTTTACATAATGCCCTATTAGTTACTGTTGTATTCTGCTACCTTTCCTATACTCTACTATCCCCACTCCCCTCTCTTCCCATCTTCTCTCTCTACCATACCTACTGTAATTCATTTCTCTCCTTGTTTATTTTCCCACAACCTCTTATATGTAATTTTGTGTAACAATAAGTGTCTCTCTCCATTACCATGCAATTTCCCTCTTCTCTCCCTTTCCCTCCCACATCATGTTTCTGCTTAATGTTAATCTTTTCTTCATGCTCTTCCTCCCTGCTCTGTTCTTAGTTGCTCTCATTATATCAAAGAAGACATTTGGTAATTGTTTTTTAGGGATTGGCTAGATTCACTAAGCATAATCTGCTCAGTGCCATGCATTTCCCTGCAAATTCCATGATTTTGTCATTTTTTAGTGCTGCGTAATTCTCGATAGTATATAAAAGTCACATTTTTTTATCCATTCATCTATTGAAGGGCATCTGGGTTGGTTCCACAGTGTAGCAATTGTGAATTGTGCTGCTATGAAAATCCATGTGGCAGTATCCCTGTAGTACGCTCTTGTAAGGTCTTCAGGGAATAGTCCGAGAAGGGCAATAGCTTGGTCAAATGGTGCTTCCATTCCCAGCTTTCCCAGGAATCTCCATACTGCTTTCCAAATTGGCCACACCAGTTTCAGTCCCACCAGCAATGTACAAGAGTACCCTTTTCCCCACATCGTCGCCAGCACTTTTTGTTGTTTGACTTCATAATGGCTGCCAATCTCACTGGATTGAGATGGTATTTTAGGGTGGTTTTGATTTGCATTTCTATTACTGCTAGAAATGGAGAGCATTTTTTTCATGTACTTGTTAATTGATTCTATGTCCTCCTCTGAGAAGTTTCTGTTCAGGTCCTTGGCCCATTGGGTTATTGGTTATCTTATTGTCTAATTTTCTAAGTTCTTTGTATACTTTGTATACTCTGGATATTAGGGCTCCATGTGAAGAGTGAGGACTAAAAATTTGTTCCCATGATGTAAGCTCCATATTTACCTCTCTTATTGTTTCTCTTTCTGAGAAAAAATAATTCAGTTTAAGTAAGTCCCATTTGTTGATTCTTATTATTAACTCTTGTTCTATGGGTGTCCTATTAAGGAATTTGGAGCCTGACCACACAATATGTAGATCGGAGCCAACTTTTTATTCTATCAGACGCAGAGACTCTGATTTGAATCTAGCTCCTTGATCCACATTGAGTTAACTTTGGTACATGGCGAGAGGAGGGGATTCAGTTTCATTTTGTTGCATATGGATTTCCAGTTTACCCAACACCATTTGATGAAGATGCTATCCTTCCTCCATTGCAGGCCATTAGCTCCTTTATCAAATATAAGATAGTTGTAGCTTTTTGGATTAGTTTCTGTGTCCTCCATTCTGTACCATTGGTCCACCCGCCTGTTTTGGTACCAGTACCATGCTGTTTTTATTATGATTGCTCTGTAATATAGTTTGAAATCTGGTATCGCTATACTGCCTGATTCACACTTCCTGCTTAGAATTGCTTTTGCTATTCTGGGTCTTTTATTTTTCCATTTGAATTTTATGATTGCTTTATCTATTTCTACAAAAAGTTTCTATGGGATTTTGATTGGCATTGCATTAAACCTATAGAGAACTTTTGGTAATATCACCATTTTGATGATGTTAGTTCTGCCTATCCATGAACACGGTATATTTTTCCATCTTCTAAGATCTTATTCTATTTCTCTTTTTAGGGTTCTGTAGTTTGCATTATATAAATCTTTCACCTCTTTTGTTAGGTTTATTCCCAAGTATTTAATTATTTGAGGAAATTGGGAATGCAGTGTTTGACTCATTTTTGTTTCAGAAGTTTTGTCGCTGATATACAGAAATGCCTTTGATTTATTCATGTTGATTTTGTATCCTGCCACATTGCTGCATTCATTTATGAGTTCTAGTAGTTTTTTCTGTAGACCCTTTTGGGTCTTCTATGTATAGAATCATGTCATCTACAAATAGTGATAATTTAAGTTCTCCTTTTCCTATTTTTATGCCTTTAATGTCTTTCATCTCTCTAATTGCTCTGGCCAGTTTTTCGAGAACTATATTGAATAGAAGTGGTGATAGAGGACATCCCTGTCTTGTTCCAGATTTTAGAGGGAATGCCTTCAATTTTTCTCCATTCAGAATGATGCTAGCCTGAGGATTAACATAGATAGCTTTTACAATGTCGAGGTAAGTTCCTGTTATCCCTAGTTTTTAAAATGTTTTGAACATAAAGAAATGCTCTACTTTGTTGAATGGTTTTTCTGCGTCTATCGAGATGATCATATGGTTCTTATCTTTAAGTCTATTGATGTTGTGAATAACATTTATTGATTTCCATATATTGAACCCTCCTTGCATAACAGGGATGAATCCAAGTTGATCATGGTGCACGATTTTTTTGATGTGCCTTTCTATCCAATTCGCCAGAATTTTAATGAGGATTTTTGCATCTAGGTTCATCAGAGATATTGGTCTGTAGTTTTCTTTCTTTGAGGTGTCTTTGTCTGGTTTCAGAATCAGGGTGATGTTGGCCTCATAGAATGAATTCGGCAGAGCTCCCAGTTTTTCTATTTCCTGAATAACTTGAGAAGTATTGGTATTAATTCTTCTTTAAAGGTTTTGTAAAACTCTGCTGTATACCCATCCGGTCCTGGGCTTTCCTTGGTTGGTAGTCTTTTGATTGCTTCTTCTACTTCATCCATTGATATTGGTCTGTTTAAATTGTGTGTTTCCTCCTGACTCAGTCTGGGCAAATCATATGACTTAAGAAATTTATCGATGTCTTCACTATTTTCTATTTTATTGGAATACAGGTTTTCAAAATAATTTCTAATTTTCTTCTGTATTTATGTAGCATCTGTTGTAATATTGCCTTTTTCATCCCGTATGTTAGTAATTTGATTTCTCTCTCTTCTTCTCTTCGTTAGCATGGCTAAGGGTCTGTCTATCTTATTTATCTTTTTGAAGAACCCCTTTTAGTTTTGTTAATTTTTTCAATAGTTTCTTTTGTTTCAATTTCGCTATGATTTTAATTTCTTGCCTTCTGCTACATTTGCTGTTGTTTTGCTCTTCCTTTTCTAAGGCTTTGAGATGAAGTGTGAGCTCATTTATTTGTTTTTCTTTTCTATTTTGAGGAATGACCTCTAGGCGATGAATTTACCCCTTAAAACTTCTTTTCATTGTACCCCATAGAATCTGATATGTTGTGTCTGTATTTTCATTTATCTCTAAGAATTTTTTGATTTCCTCCTTTATGTCTTCTGTAACCCATTGATCATTCAGTAACATATTCTTCATTTTGGATGTGATGTATAATTTTTTCTTCCTTCTTTTATCATTGGTTTCCAGTTTCATTCCATTATGATCACAAAAAATTCATGGTATTATCTCCACCCCTTTATATTTACTGAGGGTTGCCCTATGGCATAACATATCGTCTATTTTTGAGAAGGATCCATGTGCTGCTGAGAAAAAAAGTATATCCACTTGATGATGGTTGATATATTCTATATATGTCAGTTAAGTCTAGGGTATTGATTGCTAGATTGAGTTCTATAGTTTCTTTTTTCAACTTTTGTTTGGAGGATCTGTCCAATGGTGAGAGAGGTGAGTTGAAGTCACCCATAATTATTGTATTGTGGTCTATTTGATTCTTTAACTTGAGGAGAATTTGTTTTATGAACATCGCAGCACCATTATTTGCTGCGTGAATATTGATAATTGTTATGTCTTGTCGGTGAATGGTTCATTTTAGCAGTATATAATGTCCTTCTTTATCCCTTTTGATTAAATTAGTCTTGAGGTCGATTTTATTCGATAGGAGGATGGCCACCCCTGCTTGCTTACGAGGACCGTGTGCATGGTATAAATTTTCCCAATCTTTCACCTTCAGCCTGTGTATGTCTTTTCCATTCAGATGTGTCCCCTGGAGGCAATATATTGTTGGATTTTTTTTTTTATTTCAAGTTACAAGCCTATGTCACTTTATTCGAGAGTTTAAGCCATTTACTTTTAGAGTTACTAATGATATATGGTTTGTACTGCCACCCATGTTTGCTTATATCTTTTTTTTAAATTAGTTTGTTTCTCCATGATTAGCTTTTCCCCCGCCCTCTGTCATTACTGAGGCACTTCTCACTCATGGTTTTCGTTGTTGATTTTCATTTCTTCCTCGTGTAGTGTTTTGCTCAAGATGCTTTGCAATGCTGGTTATCTGGCTGCAAATTCTTTTAGGTTTTGTTTATCATGAAATATTTTTATCTCGTTGTCTTACCTTAAGCTTAATTTTGCTGGATACATAATTCTTGGTTGGCATCCATTGTCTTTCAGTGTTTGAAGTACGTTATTCCAGGATCTTCTCACTTCCAGCATCTATGATGAAAAATCCATTGTTAACCTTTTTGGTTTACCCCTGATTGTAATGATTCTAATCTGCCTCCTTTCTCTGGTAGCTTTTAATATTTTCTCTTTGTTCTGTATATTGGATATCTTCATAACAATGTTTCTTGGCATTGGTCTACTGTGATTTTGTGTGCTCGATGTCCTGTAAGCATCTACAATTTGTTTATCCCTTTCCATTTTTATTTCTGGAAAGTTTTCTGTAATTATTTCATTCAGCAGATTTCTCATTCTCTTGGTTTGAATCTCTGTACCTTCCTCTATCCATATGACTCATTAGTTTTTTTTTTATGTTATTCCATATCTCTTGAATGTTTTCTCATAATTTTTTACAGCATTTCTTTGTTGGCTAGACTTTTTTCAAGATGATATATTTTGTCTTCATTCTGTCTTCTACTTGCTCTACACTGTTAGTGATACTCTCAATTGAATTTTTAATTTGGTTTATCATTTCCTTGATTTCTAGAATTATTGTTTGATTTTTCTAATAATCTCTATCTCCTGATAAAGATGCTTAATTTCTTATTTTATCTGTTTATGTAATTTATTTTCAATGCGTTCTATCACTGTTTGTTTTTGCTGTCTCGTATCCTCTTTAAGGTTCCATTCCATCTGTCTAAGGTATTCCTTGAGTTCTTTATATGACCATTTTTCTGATGACTCTAGGTGCTCTTGAATATTTAGGCTGTCCTTCATTGTTCGTACTCCTTTTCTTCCTTGCTTTTTTATGCTTCTCATGTTACTTCTCGTTCTGTTTGACTACTGAGTTACTGCTTACTCTTATAAATTTATTTGATGCTTGAGAGGAAAGATATTAGAAGGGAAGGGAGAAGTCACTAAAGAGAATGAGAGTAGGCAGGTAGAATTCAAGTAAGGGGGAATAAAAAAATTGAAATGAAATGAAAAGACAAAAAAAATAGAAAATAAAGAAAGAAAATTTTAAGTAATAATGATGATTAAAAAATTGAAAATTAAAATTTAAAATAATAATATTAATAATAATAATAATAAAATAAAAGAAATTAAAAAAATAAAAACATTTAAAAAAGTTAATGAACAACAACAACAAAAATGAAAATGAAAAAAAAAGAAAAAAATACAAATGAAAAAATAGTAATAATACATGCAGTCCTAGAGTTCAATTAACTTCTCTTCCAGTAGGTGGAGCTGTGCGCACTGGGCCAAGCTTCTCCTCTCAATAAGTGGGAACCAATCACTGTGCAGCAGCTCTTCCTCCCAGACTGGGCGGGTCTCCAACCCTGAGTGCCTAGGGCCTTCTCTTGTGCTTCCTCAAGCCAGGCCCCACTCACCTGTGACGCTCACCACAATACTGGTTACAAGCCAGGCCTCTGCTCCTGGTAGCCCTGTTTCCATGAACGGCTGGGCACACTCTCCTTAATTGCCTCCCTCAGACCCTAAGTTTGTAGAGCTTGGGGCTGAGAAACCCCAGCGAATTTGCTTGCCCTTCGGGAGCCATGGCCCCGGTAGGTGGTGTAAGAGACCTCAATTGTCAGCACTGGTGGGAGCGGTAGCCGGCAATTACACGCCTCGAGTCCCGAGCCAATCCTGATTCCCTAGGTCTGGGTATTGCGCTCCTTGGAGAGCTGGGAGGGGCCATTACGGCAGAGGTGGGAAGGGCCCTTGAGGTTTCCCTGCGGTGTTGAGAGAGATGGCAATGGGATAACATACTTGTCGCACTGGTTTCAATGAAGTTATCTCCTCCGACTGTGACGTCAGTTCGCTGCCATGGTGGTATACCATTAAAATGGTGACCGTTCGTTCCCTTTGCTGGGTGACCAATGCAACAGCTGGGTCCTGACTATCTCTCCCAAGCCCCATTTCAATCCTGTGGCCACTGCCTATGAAGGCTCAGTTGGCTTTTAACTCTGTCAATTCCGAAAGCCCGACCAATTATTTCAGCGGGAATGTTAGTGCTGAGTCACAAAAACCAGATGAATCTAAGCTTGAATGCAGCCAATCCGGGCTTTGTGTGTGTTCTGAGGGGCCCAGACTGTTCGCCCCAGATTCACAACAGGTCAATATTGCCTAGTGATTCTGAGCAAACAGCATTTAGACAGTTTACGACTCCCTATGCCCGTGCAGCTGAAGAGATCAGAGACTTGAATTCTCCATGCCTGCCTTCATAATGGATCTCCTGTATTGCTACTTTTTAATATCTGTGCATTTGCGTGTGTGTGTGTATATATATATATATATATATATATATATATATATATATATATACTCTTTAGATTTTTCAAAATATGAAATATATGTGTCTTATTATGCACGCCCCTAAATACATTCATATTCATATCTGTGGATTTATAATCAACTTTCAACAAGATTATTTTCAGAAATAATCATCCACCTGAAATACATATTGTTTCCTAGTACTGAAAACTAAATTCAGTGAATGGTGCATACAAACCCTAATATTTCTACAGTTACTTAGCCAGTTTAAAATGAATGCAAGTAGATTCCTAGGGGACATGATGTGTATTTTGACTTTCATTTTTATTCAACACTTGTACGTTACTATGTCTTCAGTTCATGCACATGATGGGATATATATTTCAGTCACAAATTAGAAAATTTATAGGCATTTGTTTCACGATCAATCACTTCCTGATTCAGAACACATGTATTCCTCCATGTTTCTTGACTGGTCTTTTCATGAGACTTCTTTCCAAACATATTATTTTTGTTTAACATCATCACGTGTAAAGCAAAACTCCAACACCATTCATCATAAACCATAATCCTAATATTACCATTAGAAATATAACTGGTTGGAATGAATGATTGTATATCAATATAAGATTTCTTATATATTTTCACATATCAATTCAATCCATTATTTAAAGTGGAATCAGTTACGTTATTTATTCATAGTATGGTCTATTCATGCATTATCTCTATATTAATAGACACAGGGTACACCTCTTTGTACCCCTAATACTAATGTATACGTCTTCAAAATATTGCTCCCAGAAATGGTGAAAGAAATACTCATGCCACCTGATCTACATATACATTTTATCACAGTAATATTCTGAACAAAAAAAAAAACATAAAAATGTCACACTTATGATTGTACCAAAGCCTAAAAGGAAAGTGAACATGGATAACTAATAACATCCATGTCCAGGTTGCCTAATGCTCTCAAATGTCATTCCCATTTGTGACGAGATATTTGTTTTTTCCTATGATTATGTATTCAAACTCAACCCTGTTGATAATGTCTAATCCTATCACTCACTTTATACTGACATTTCCATTCACTCTCTAAACGAAACCCTATTGCTAAAGAAGCTTTTTATTCCAAATCATATACTCACTCTTCTTCCTAAACCTACTGACTATCTTCCTAATCCTACTGACTATCCCTTTTTGACTGGATGTTCTCTTCTACATTCAATCATCCAAGGTACAAGGTCCTATGCCACTGTATTTCGATTTAACTGAGACAACTGTACAGAACATAATTCAACACTAAGTATCCAAATAAAGGGCCCAATGCCCTTCTGGGCTTCAAATCTTTCTTAGATTCCCGTTTTCATACATATATTTCACGTATATATTCTTATAAATATCGCAGGTTCCCAATCTCATTATTCTTCCTGCAGAATGATTCCTAACCCAAATCGAACATATTATTAACCGTAACCATACACTCACTTTGCAGGAGAGCAATAACAGTGTGGGTATTAAACTACAGGAATCTAGGGGATCTTCACCTGCTGAGAAACTCAAATGTTCATGCAGAAATGATCCCTGGTGAAGATGAAGGCAGCTATGAAGTACCTCAGAAAGCAAAAGTCATCTTCCATGGCAATCATCCTGGTCAGGATGGAGGGTTGTGTCTGAATCAGTCTCTCTCTTCTTAATTTATAGAACATGGACCAAACCAGTCCTGTGTGGAAGCTGTTCCCGGGTGCTTATGGTTGATATAACATTCTAACTAGAGAAAGTGTCCCATGAAAATCAGGACAGCCTCCACCTCATGATACTTTTGGAAGCAACTGTTAGGACAAAGTGGTTGCCAAGGCAGTGACATCATTCATATCCTGAAGGAAGTGATCTCACCTCACTTCCTTGGTGATGGAACTCTCTGAACTTGAAATCCAGGAAGCCAGGCACCAAGAGACAGTCCCTGTCCTAGTCCCAGTGGTCTGACATGTTTGGATTTACCAAGGACAGAGTCAGTCTTTCTTGGTACCTACAGATGTGAGGATGGCCAAATGCCAGGAAACCTCTGAAGAGGGGCTTTTCCTGAGAAAGCAGGTAGTGTCTCACCCCTGGCTCTTGAGAACTTCACAGAGTTGGCCAAGCAGACATGATCTGAGACAGGAGAGGTCATTTTGGAAGAACATAGAATGGCCCACCAGTCAGACGACACTCCAGGGAGTCACAGACCTACTAGGGGGAAGGAGGTGCCTTTTTGGGTGTGGGTGTGAGTTTGTGGTTTTGTCTCATGTTCTGAGAATAGGTAGGAAAGGCGGTTTGTTTGGTATGGAGTGGAATATTTCTATTAAGTCCTTTGACAAGGCGAGTGTTTCTATGTGTGTGTATCCCACTGAGTCCATTGTTGTAGACATTAGAAAAGACAATGCATCAATGGATGTGTCCTGTCTAGTAGAAAGCTTCCCAGCATTCATCCTGCCCAATTCATGAGTGGACTCTGGCTTGCCTTATGGATGGGCAACACCTACAAGCTTCCTAATTTCCTGTTTTCTTTCTCAATTCTGGCCACTCTCCAGAATAGTATCGTGGTTTTGTGTCCAAGATTTGTACCTCCAAGATCTGTGACATGGCTATGTACTGGGTAGCTGAAAGAAATGGCTAGCATCTCAGAAATCTCAAATATCTGTTGACCAGGAAAGTCTCAGTGGAGAAACCCCTCTTTGTTCCTTTTGCTTACCTATTGTTCTGTTGAATGTCAGGAAGTTTTTTGCCTCAAGCCACCACTTTGTGAACCCTGAAGAAAACAGTTTTCCAATGGAAATGAATGGGAATCACCTGTGACTCTTTGCTTAATTGCTTAGGATTGGGATATGTCTGAATCAGCCTGTTGGCCCTGTGTGAGGCTGTGGCTTAGATTCTCAGCACCTGATGGATCTAAAGATAGATCCCATGCATGCATCCAAAACCAAAATGGCAAAAAGATCAGATATTGTTGATGAACTCTCTTGCCTTCCTCTGGTAGGTTCCTGATATCCATCAAGTGAGAATAGGGATCCTTTGGGTCAAATGAGTTCTTCAAAGCCCTGCAGAGGCTAGGCCATAGGTGTTTGATTTTCATGACTCCAATTCACTTAAAGAATCTAAACCCCAAAGCTAGAAGGCCTCAAGTTGGAGAAGCCAAGCAATATTAAAGGCAGGCCTATTTGATCACTACTGGTTCACAGGAAGAGAGTCCAGGCCACCCTGACTTTAGGCAAATGAGGGGCACGGAGCTTATTTTGGACACTGTCATGGGCTGCGTCCCTTATGGAAACCTCCAGCCAGAGAATATGATGAGTGTCTATATGGAAGAAGATGAGGGCCATGTGAGAGTGTTTGGTTTAAATTGTGGATATTTGTCTGGCGGTTGGAAGAGATCTCTGGGTCCACCTAGGCTTGCACTTTGGTGTGATTCCCCTTAGAGACTGAGTTCTTTTACTGATCTCAGAGAATTATTGCCAGGAATTGTGTTGGAATTTTAGATGGCCATGCATGAGAGTTGCCCTTGGAAAGTGACATCTAGGCCCAAGTTGACTTTCCACAGAGCACAGGGAATCTCAGCCAGGATATCACATGATATTATTCTTAAAGACTTGGCAGCCATATTTGAGAGTCGAAACACACATGGACCATACATTGTAGACCTCAAGGGGCCTGGCTTAATCTGACTTTTCGCCACTTTTGGAAGCCTTGCCTGTAAGAATTCTCCAGAGTTTTCATTGAAATGAGCTTCCTCACCATTTAATGGTTTCTGAGTGAATTAAAATTCACAGTGCCTCCAACTTCATCCTTGAAAATTGGCTATATCAATACCATGAAATTTTTGAAATTCCCAGGACCGGGTAGCACTGGAGAATATTTGGATGTCCTGTTGCTGATCATGAGTATACAAGACAGTGCCTTGATTGACTGGGTTTTATGAAAATGGTGTTGAACAGAGATGCCAGTAAGTTGGATCCTGCTGAGTAGTTGTACTAGAGTAGTGGTTGGCAGGTGTGTAATAAAACATCTGTGGTGGGGGCATTTGGATCTGCCATTGGCTTCCAAATGGATTGTGACTGACATTTTGCAGCCAGTAGACCCTTATATGTAAAAGCATATTGTTATATGGAGAGGTTTTAGGGCAATGTTCAGAATCAGGTTGCTATGGTCAATGGGGAAAGCTATGTGGGATAGAAGCCTGGTTGGTGCATTCTCCTGACGAACCTGACCCACCACACTTCACAGAACTTACTTCAGCACTGTGTCCCATTTGAAATCCTTGTATTTCATGAAGCAAACACCAATCTCCCAGTGCAGCAGCAAGAAATACCACGAATAGTGGAGGATGACCAAATGGAATTACAGTCCACAAGGGGAGACACTTAGACCCCAGTGGCCACAGGTTACCTACAAATAGAAAATTCAGCACTGCTGCCTCATGTTCATTTTAAAATAAGAATCAATGTCATCCAGATCACATAGATGAAGACTCAGCTATGATGGTCTCACAACAAATGAAGCTAATGCTCCTGACAACAGCATATATTTCATTGCCCAACCTCAGAGGCAGTTTCTCCAGATGTTAGGCTGGCAGAACTTCATGTTTGTGGAGTTTTTACCCTGTCCCTTACTTTTGGAAACTCCTCTACCACCTGCAAATTTGTGAACTCCTGAGCATTTTTCATTACACATATGTATTCACAGATTTTCTAACTCTTCTCCTCTAATTGTGTCTTATGTGGGGCGAAGGTAATGTCAAGGCATTGTGCTGAATGAGGGTGGGAAGATTTTTGTGTAGCACATATTTGCATACACATTTGATACATTTTCCAATTTTCCATTCGAAATACTGAATCCCTGACACTAACACATACCCTACTAGACTTTGACTTTTAATCCTAATATGGTGGAGAAAAATAACCCAAACAGAATAGAAATACAAGAGGTTCACAGGAGGCATGGTGTATAGTTGGACTTGCCTTTCGTATGATAAATGGTAGGTGTTATAAATCTAGCGAATTTTAATTGAAATAGTTCTCCATGTGTTTTAAAAGTTAACAAACATGTGAATAACTGTCTCCCTTTCTCTGTAGCCTATTCATCACATGTATTTTTATATGCACATATAGAATTCTACCTGGTATCACTCGTACATTTTGTGAGGTGGCTGGCTTGGCAGATGCAAATTGTGAGAAGAGATCACTCCTACTAAATGCTGTTGGAACTGAAAATTCAACATATGAGTGAGCTTCTTATTTGAACAACATAAATCCATGTTCATTAAAATGAATATTTTTGGATCTGTGGATGATATATTACTTCGTGGTGAATTTCGATTGGCATACATAATGCTACTTTTTAATGTCTGTGTGTGTATGTGTGTGTGTGTATATATATATATATATATATATATATATATATATATATTCACTCTCCAGATTTTTCAAAATATGAAGTATATTTTTCTTATTATACACTCCCTAAATTCACTCATATTCATGTATTTGGATTAATAATCAAGTTTTCACAAGAATATTCTCAGAATTATTCATCCACCAGAAATACATATTTGTTTCTTAGTACTGAAAACTAACTTTGGGGGATCATATGATGGTGGTGAAGGGAGTGCATCACCCCCATGTACCGCGTCACTGTGCGGGAGAATGACGAGTTATAATGGCTAAAACCTATCTTGTTAGAAATTTCCAGCAAAATTGGGGTGCTCCAAAACCTAGTCGACATATTTCCATCTCACGAGGATCAGCTACGCGGGCTCAAACACGAGTGATTTGTCCGCATAGAGGGTCATGCTGCTTATTCAGGAAATCGGTCTGCGGCTAGAGTCTGCGGCGTGCACTGGGAAACGAAGAGATAGCAATGCAAATATACAGCGGTGTGGATTCTGTGGGCTCCTGACAGGTATGCAATCACTGTGCTAAGTGCTGAATTCTGGGTTTGAGACAGGAAAGGATGCGGTCCAATTCGGTTCTCCACACCGGTCAGACCACAGAGGAAGCCAGCGGCCACCATCTTGGAGAGCTGATGTCACCATCCCTGTTTTCGACTGATCGAAGCTCATTCACCTATAGAACAGGTAATTTCAGGATGCCATTCACCTTTGTGTCACAGACAAATTACTCAGGCTCAGTGCCAAAGAACCTGCAGAAACTCCGTCTTGGAGCCTGCTCCTATTAGAACATACACCAAGCCCAGAGCGGCCGAATTCCGCCTCTCGGAACTGATCTGGCCCAGGGCTAAAGAACCCGCGGAAACTGCTTCTCGTTCCGGGTCTTGCTGAATACTGTGGAGGTAAATATCAACCGAGCCTTCATAGGCAGTGGCAACAGGATTGAGACGCGGCTTGTGAGGGCCGGTCAGGACTCACCCATTGCTTTGGTCACCCAGAAAAGGGAACAAAATGCTGCCTTTCACATGGGATACCAACATGACAAATTTCTGATGTCATCAGAAAGCAGCAGAGGAGATAACTTCATTGATACCAGCAGTGACAGAAACAGTTGGTCTCCTGGTGAAGAAAGTGAGTCACAAACACCCGGGTCTCTCTCACTTTGTCATCAAGCCAGAGGGGCAGAGCAGAGCAGCTGCCCGCACCTGGAACAGACCCAGTGACACACCTGCATGGTAGTCACGTCAACCCAATTGGAGTAGAGGCAGAACAGAGCTGCTACCCGGGCCCAGAACAGGCCCAGCGACCCACAGGTGTGGTAGTCACGTCACCCCAATTGGAGTTGTTGCAGAGCAGAGCCTTCTCCCGTGCCTAGTACAATCCCAGTGGGTCACCGGCATGGTAATCACATTACCCCAATAGGAGTAGGGGCAGAGCAGAGCCTTTGCCCATGCCCAGAACAGGCCCAGCAACCTGCAGGCATGGTAGTCACGACACACCAATTGGAGTAGGGGCAGAGCAGAGCCACCACCCGCGCCTGCAAGGTAGCAGACCTGCACCTGACCAGAAGAAGAGGCCCAGCGGCCTGCTGGCGCGGCAGACACTTTACCCCATTTGGAGTAGGGGCAGAACAGATCTGTAGCCCGTGCTCACAAGGTATCCTGACCTGCGACCAACCGGCAGACCAGGCCCAGCGGCCCACTGGCGTGGTAGTCACGTCACCCCAATTGGGGTAGGGGTAGAGCAGAGCCGCTGCCCACGCAAGCAAGGTAGGCAGACCTGCGACCGATCGGCAGAACACCGCAGGGGTCCACGGGCGTGGTAGACACGTCACACCAATTGGAGGAGGGGCAGAGGAGAGCAGCCTCCTGCGCCTGCATGGTAAGCAGACCTGCGACCGATCAGAATAACAGGCCTAGCGGCCCATCAGCGTGGTAGATATATCACCCCAATTGGTGGAACAGCACAGCCACCCCTGCCCCTGCAATGAAGACTTTTCAAATATACAAGAGCAATATAAATATATAGGGGGAAAATTTCAAAATCACAACAGTTTCACCAAGCAGAAAGAAACGCGAGCAGTATGAAAAGAAAAGGAAAAAAGAACCACAACCAATGCAGGTCAACACAACTTTAGAAGAGGTAATAGCTGCAGCAGATGGAATGTCAGATAAAGGACTCAGGATATACATTCTTCAGATGATCTGAAGTCTCAAGGAAGACATTAGACAGCAAAATCAGACAATGAAAGATCACTTCAACAATGAATTACATAAACAAAACCAAGAAGCAAAAGATCAACTATACAGGGAGATAGAGGTTGTAAAAAATAACAAACAGAAATCCTAGAAATGCAGGAAGCAATAAACCATCTTAAAAACTCAATTGAGAATACTACCATCAGAGTAGAACACTTAGAAGATAGAACATCAGACAATGAAGACAAAGTATTTCAACTTGAAAAGAACATAGACAGCTCAGCCAAACTGTTAAGAAACCATGAACAGAACATCCAAGAAATATGGGATAAAATAAAGAGACCAAACTTAAGAGTCATTGGGATACAGGAAGGTATAGAGGTCCAAACCAAAGGAATGAGCAATCTATTCAATGAAATAATATGAGAAAACTTCCCAGACTTGAAGAATGAGACAGACTCCCACATTCTAAAAGCCTACAGGACGACGAATGTGAAAAATCATAAGAGATCCACACCTAGACACATTATAATGAAGATGTCCAACATACAGAATAAGGAGAGAATTTTAAAATCTACAAGAGAAAGGAAGCAGATTACATTTAGGGGTAAACCAATCAGGATAACAGCTGATCTTTCAACAAAGACTCTGAAAGCTAGAAGATCCTGGAATGACATTTTTCAATCACAGAAAGAAAATGGGTTCCAACCATGTACTGTGTATCCAGCAAAATTAAGCTTCAGGATGGAAGATGAAATTAAAACTTTCCACGATAAACAAAAGTTAAAAGAATTTGTAGCTAGAAAACCATCTCTTCAAAACATCCTTGGCAAAATATTACAGGAAGAGTAATTGGAAAATAATGAAAACCAACAGTGGGAGGTAGGACATTAAAGGGGGGAAATAATCAAAGAGGAAAACAATCCATGTTTAATAACATAAATAAACAAATATGGCTGGAAGAACAACCCTTATCTCAATAATAACTGTAAATGTTAATGGCTTAAACTCACCAATTAACAGACACAGGCCAGTAGAATGGATCACAAAACAAGACCCAATAATATGCTGCCTACCGGAGACGCATTTGATAAGAAAAAGACATACATACACTGAAGGTGAAAGTTTGGAAAAAATCATATCACTCATATGGACTTCGGAAAAAAGCAGGAGTGTCCATACTCATATCAAATAAAATAGATTTCAAGCGAAAGTTAATCAAAAGGGATAAAGAGGGACACTACATACTGTTCAAGAGAACCATACACCAGCAAGACATAACAATCATAAATATGTATGCCCCAAACAATGGTGCAGCTATGTTCATCAAACAAACTTTTCTCAAGTTCAAGAGTCTAATAGACCACCATACAATAATCATGGGAGACTTCAACACAGCTCTCTCACCACTGGACAGGACTTCCAAACAAAAGTTGAAATAGGAAACTATAGAACTCAATAACACAATTAATAACCTAGACTTAATTGACATATATAGAATATACGACCCAACATCAAGCAGTTACATTTTTCCTCAGCAGCACATGGATCCTTCTCAAAAATAGATCATATATTATGTCACAGGGCAACTCTTAGACAAATTAAAGGAGTAGAGATAATACCATGCATCTTATCTTATCATAATGGAATGAAACTAAAAATCAATGATAAAAGAAGGAAGGAAAAACCATGCATCATTTGGAGAATGAACAATAGGTTACTGAATGATCAATGGGTTATAGAAGACATCAAGGAGGAAAATAAAAAATTCTTAGAGAAAAATGAAAACACAGACACAATATATCGGAATCTATGGGACACATTGAAAGCAGTTCGAAGAGGAAAATTCATTGCTTGGAGTTCATTCCTTAGAAAAAGAAAAAAACAACAAATAAATGATCTCATACTTCATCTCAAAATCTTAGAAAAACAAGAGCGAACAACAGCAAAAGAAGTAGAAGGAAAGAAATAATTAAAATCAGAGCAGAAATCAATGAAATCGAAACAAAAGAAACAATTGAAAAAATTGACAAAACTAAAAGTTGGTTCGTTGAAAAAATAAATAAAATGGACAGACCCCTAGCCATGCTAATGAAGAGGAGAGAGAACTGAAATTACTATCATATGGGATGAAAAAGGCAATATCACAACAGATATTTCAGAAATACAGAAGATAATCAGAAATTACTTTGAATCCTTATACTCCAAAATAATAGAAGATAGTGAAGGCATCGAAATATTTCTTAAGTCATATGATCTGACCAGAGTGAGTTAGGAGGATATAGACAACCTAAACATACCAATATCAATTGAGGAAATAAAAGAAACCATCCAAAGACTACCAACTAAGAAAATCCCAGGACCGTATGGGTATACATCAGACTTTTACAAAACCTTTAAATATGAACTAATACCAATACTTTTCAAGCTATTTCAGAAAATTGAAAAAGAGGGAGATCTTCCAAATTCATTCTACGAGGCCAATATCACTCTGATTCCTTCACTAGATAGACACTTCAAAGAAAGAAGACTAAAGACCGATATCTCTAATGAACCTAAATGCAAAAATCTTAAATTAAATTCTGGAGAATCAGATACAAAAACATATCAAAAAAATGTGGACCATGATCAAGTAGGATTCATCCCTGGGATGCAAGGAGGGTTCAATATACGAAAATCAATAAGTGTTATTCACCACATCAATAGACTTAAAAATAAAAACCATATTATCATCTAGATAGATGCAGAAAAAGCATTCGACAAAGTACAGCATCCCTTTATGTTCAAAACTCTCGAAAAACTAGGAATAACAGGAACATTCCTCAATATTGTAAAAACAATCTATGCTAAACCGCAGGCTAGCGTCATTCTTAATGGAGAAAAATTGAAGACATTCCCTCCAAAATCTGGAACAAGACAGGGATGCCCGCTCTCACCACTTCTGTTCAATATAGTTCTCAAAAGACTGGCCAGAGCAATTAGACAGATGAAAGAAATTAAAGGCATATAAATAGGAAAAGAATAACTTAAATTATCACTATTGCAGATGACATGATTCTATACCTAGCAGACCCAAAAGGGTCTACAAAGAAACTAATAGAGCTAATAAATGAATTCAGCAAAGTGGCAGGATATAAAATCAACACGCATAAATCAAATGCATTCCTGTATATCAGCGACAAATCCTCTGAAATGGAAATGAGGACAACCACTCCATTCACAATATCCTAAAAAAAAAAAAATGGGAATCAACCTAACAAAAGAGGTGAAAGTCTTATACAATGAAAACTACAGAACCCTAAAGAGAGAAATAGAAGAAGATCTTAGAAGATGTAAAAATATACCCTGTTCATGGATAGGCAGAACTAACATCATCAAAATGGCGATATTACCAAAAGTTCTCTATAGGGTTAATCCAATGCCAATCAAAATCCCAAAGGCATTTCTTGTAGAAATAGAGAAAGCAATCATGAAATTCATATGAAAAAATAAAAGACCCAGAATTGCAAAACAATGCTAAGCAGGAAGTGTGAATCAGGTGGTATAGCGATACCAGACTTCAAACTATACTACAGAGCAATAGTAACAAAAATAGCATGGTACTGGTACCGAAAAAGGCAGGTGGAACAATGGTACAGAATAGAGGACACAGAAACCAATCCACAAAACTACAACTATCTTATATTTGATAAAGGGGCTAAAAGCATGCAATGGAGGAAGGATAGCATCTTCAACAAATGGTGTTGGGAAAACTGAAAATCCATATGTAACAAAATGAAACTGAATCCCTTTCTCTCGCCATGCACAAAAGTTAACTCAAAATGGATCAAGGAGCTTGATATCAAATCAGAGACACACTGTCTGATAGAAGAAAAATTTGGTTACGATGTACATACTGTGGGGTCGGGCTACAGATTCCTCAATAGGACACCCATAGTACAAGAGTTAATAACTAGAATCAACAAATGGGACTTACTCAACTAAAAAAGTTTTTTCTCAGCAAAAGAAACAATAAGAGAGGTAAATATGGAGCCTACATCCTGGGAAGAAATCTTTACTACTCACACTTCAGAGAGAGCCCTAATATCCAGAGTATACAAAGAACTCAAAAAATTAGACAATAAGATAACAAATAACCCAATCAACAAATGGTCCAAGGACCTCAACAGACACTTCTAAGATGAGGACATACAATCAATCAATAAGTACATGAAAAAATGCTCACCATCTCCAGCAGTCAGAGAAATGCAAATTAAAACCACCCTAAGATACCATCTCACTCCAGTAAGATTGGCAGCCATTATAAAGTCAAACAACAAGAAGTGCTGGCAAGGATGTGGGAAAAGAGGTACACTTGTACATTGCTGGTGGGACTGCAAATTGGTGCAGCCAATTGGGAAAGCAGTATGGAGATTTCTTGGAAAGCTGGGAATGGAAGCACAATTTGACCCAGCTATTCCCCTTCTTGGTCTATTCACTAAAGACCTAAAAAGAGCATGCTACAGGGACACTGCTACATCGATGTTCATAGCAGCACAATTCACAACAGCAAGACTGTGGAACCAACTTAGATGCCCTTCAATAGGATAATGGTTAAAAATATGTGGCATTAACACACAATGGATTATTACTCTGCATTGAAAAATGAAAAAATCACAGAATTTGCAGGAAAATGGATGGCATTAGACTGGATTATGCTAAGTGAAGCTACACAATTCCTGTAAAACAAATGCCAAATGTCATCTTTGATATAAGGAGAGTAACTAAGAACATATAGGGACAAAGAGCATGACAAGATGATTAACATTAAACAGGGATGAGAGGTGGAAGGGAGGGAGAAGGGAAATTGCATGGAATTGGAAGGAGACACTCTGGGTTATACAAAATTACAAACAAGAGGAATTGAGGGGAAAGGGAAAAATAATACAAGGGGGAGAAATTTATTACAGTAGAGGGAGTAGAGAGAGAAGTGGGGAGGGGCAGGGAGGCTAGGGGGGATAGTAGAGGATAGGAAAGTCAGCAGAATACAACAGACACTAGTATGGCAATATGTGAATCAATGGATGTGTAACTGATGTGATTCTGCAATCTGTATACAGGGTAAAAATGGGAGTTCATAACCCACTTGAATCAAAGTGTGAAATATGATATATCAAGAACTATGTAATGTTTTGAACAACCATAAATAAAAATTAAAAAAAAACTATCTTTGGTGCATAATGCACACAATTCTAATATTTCTACAGTAACTGACCCAGTTTAACATCAATGCAAGTAGATTCCTATTGGACATGATGTGTATTTTGACTTTCACTTTTATTCAACACTGATACATTACTATTTCAACAGTTTATGCACATAACAGGATATATATTTCATTCACAATTTAGAAAATTTATAGGCATTTGTTTCACTTTCAATCACTTCCTGCTTCAGAACACATGGATTCCTCCATATTTCTTGACTGGTCTTTTCATGAGACTTTTTTCCAAACATATTATTTTCGATTTCCATAATCACTTTTGAAACAAAACTCACACACACTTCATGATAAACAATAACCCTAAGATTACCATTAGATATATAACTGGTTGGAGTGAATGATTGTATGTCAATATATGATTTCCTATATATTTTCAGATATCAATTCAATCCATTATTTAAAGTGGAACCAGTTATAATATTTATTCACAGTATGGTCTATTCATGCATTATCTCTATATTCATAGACACAGGGTACACCACTTTGTACCCCCAATACTAATTTATATGTCTTCAAATATTGCTCCCAGTAATCGTGGAAGAAATACTCATGTCTTATGATCTACATATACATTTGATCACAATATTTTTCTGGGCACAAAATGCAAAAATCACACTTATGATTGTACCAAATACTAAATGGAAAGTGAACATGGATTACTAAAACGATAAATGTCCTGGTTGCCTAATGCTTTCAAATGTCATTCCTATTGGTGACGACATATTTGTTTCTTCCTAAGATTATGTATTCAATCTCAACCCTATTGAAAATGTCTAATCCTATCACTCACTGTATAATTGCCTAATTTCGTAAGGTCTGTATTGATATTTTCCTTTCTACATATTTTCCCCAGGTAATCATTGTGAATGACTCTTCACATGTGCTGAAATTTACATTCACTCTATAACCAAAACACTATTGCTACAGAACTTTTGCTCCATGTCCTATACTCACTCTATTTCCTAAACCTACTGACTACCTTCCTAATCCCACTGACTATCTCAATTTGAGTGGATGTTCTCTTCTAAAATCAATCTTCCAAGGTGTAAGGTCCTATGCCATTGATTATCGATTTATCTGAGACATCTGTGCAGAACGTAATTATAAGCTAAGTATCCCAATCAAGGGCCTAATGCCCTTCTGGGCTTCAAATCTTACCTAGATTTTTGTTTCCATACTTATATTTCACCTCTATAATCTTATAAATATCGCAGGTTCCCAATACTATTAATCATCCTTCGCAATGATTCGTAACCCAAATCAAACATGTTATTAACCCTAACCATACACTCTTCCCTCAATCTAACTTTGCAGAAGAGCAGGGACAGAGTTCGTCTTACAATACAGGAATGTAGGGTATCTTCCTCCTGCTGAGAACCTCAAATGTCCATGCAAATTTGATCCCTGGAGAAGATGTAGGCATCTATGAAGGACCTGAGAGAGCAAATGTCATCTTCCATCGCAAACAACCTTTCCAGGATGAAGGGTTGTGTCTGAATAAGCCTCTCTCTTGTTAATGTACACAAGATAGACCAAACCAGGCATGTGTGGAGAGCTGTTCCTGGGTGCCTATGGTTGATATACCATTCTAACTTGTAAAAGTGTCACAGGAAGTAAGGGCAGCCTCCATCTCATAGGACAAAGTGGTTGCCAAGGCAATGACCTCAAAGAATTCCTGAAGGAAGTAATCTCACCTCACTTCCTTGGTGATGGAACTCTCTGAACTTGGAATCCGGGAAGCCAGGCACCCAGAGCCAGTCTCAGTCCCAGTCCCAGTGGTCTTATTTTTTGGATTTACCAAGGACAGAGTCAGTCTTTCTTGGTACCTACTGAGGTGATGATGAACAAATGTCAGGAAAGCTCTGAAGAGGGGCCTTTCCTGAGACAGCAGGTAGTGGCTCACCGCTGGCTAGTGACAACTTCACAGATTTGGCCAACGAGACCATATCTGACACAGGACAGGCGATTTCATCAGAACATAGTTTGGCCCACCAGTCAGAAGACACTCCCAATAGTCACAGACCTACTTGGGGAAGGAGCTTCCTTTGTGTGTGTGGGTGTGGGTTTGAGATTTTGTCTCATGTTCTGAGAATAGGTAGGAAAGGCGGTTTGTTTGGTTTGGAGTGAACTGTTTCTGGTAAGTCGTTTGACAAGGCCAGTGTTTCTTTGTCTGTGTATCCCACTGTGTCCGTGGTTTTAGATATTAGAAAAGAGAATGAATCATTGGATGTGTCCTGTCTAGACTCAACTTGCCCAATTTATGAATGGACTGCGGCTTGACTTATGGGTGGACAACTCCAACAATCTTCCTAAGTTCCTCTTTTCTTCCTGAATTCTGGCCACTCTCCAGAATAGGCTCATGGTTTTTTGTCCAAAATATGTACCACCTCCAAGCTCTGTGACATGGCCATGTACTGGATAGCTGAAAGAAATGGGAGCATCTCAGAAAACTCAGATATTAGTTTGACCAGGAAATTCTAAGTGAAGAAACCCTTCTTTGGGCCTTTTGCTCACCAATTGTTCTGATGCCCTGAATGTCAGGAAGGTCTTTGCCTCAGACCACACCATTGTAGAGCCTAAAGAAACAGTTTTCAAATGGAAATGAAAGGGCATCACCTGTGGCTCTTTGCTTAATTGCTTTGGAAAGGGATGTGTCTGAATCATCCTTTTGGCCCTGTGTGAGACTGTGGCTTAGATTCTCAGCACCTGATGGATCTAAAGAAGGATCCCATGTGTGCATCCAAAACCAAAATGGACAAAAGAGCAGTCAGTGTGGATGAAGTCTCTCGCATTCCTCTGTAAGGTTCCTGTCATCCATCATGTGAGAATAGTGATAATTTGGTTCAAATGTGTTCCTCAAAACCCTGCAGAGGCTAGCCCATAAGTGCTTGGTTTTTCTCAAGACTCCAATTCACATAAAGAATCTAAAACACACAGTCAGTAGGCCTCAAATTGGAGAAGCAGTGCCATATTAATGGCAGGCCTATTTGATCACTCTTGGTTCACTGGAAGGATGTCCTGGCCACCCTTATTTTAGGCAAATGAGGGGCAAGGGAGGTTATATTGGACACTGTCTTGGGCTGCACCCCTCATGGAAACCTCCAGCCAGAGATCATGATGATTGTGTAAATGGAAGAAGATGAGTGCCATGTGGAAGTGTTTTGGATTTAATTGTGGATATTTGTGTGACACTTGGAAGACATAACAAGGTGTACCTGGGCTTGAACTCTGGTGTGATTCCCCTTATAGACTGAGTTCAGGAACTGATCTCAGAGAAGTATTGCCATGTATTGTGTTGTGATTTAAGAGGCGATGTATGAGAGTCACCCTTGGAAACTGAGATCTAGCCCCAGAGTGGCTTTCCACAGAGCACTGGGAATTTCAGCCAAGATAACACATGATTTCATTCGAAAGACTTGGCAGACATAGTTGAGAGTGAAAACACACATGGACCTCATATTGTAGACCTTAATGGGCCTGGCTTAATGTGACCTTTTGGCCATTCTTGGGAAGCCTTGCCTATGAGGGTTCTCCAGAGCTTTCATTGAAATAATCTTGCTCACCATTTACTGGTTCCTGAATGAATTGAAACCCACAGTGCCTCCAACTTCATCCTTGAAAAATGTCTAAATAAATACCATGAAATTTTTGAAATTCCCATGACCAGGTGGCACTGGAGAATCTTTGGATGTCCTGTTGCTGATCATGGATGTACCAGATAGTGCCTTGCTTGACTGGGTTTTATGAAAATTGTGTAGAACAGAGGTGCCAGAAAGTTGCAGCCTGCTGAGAAGTGGGCCTAGAGCTGTGGTGGGCAGGAGTGTGATAAAACATCTGTGTTGGAGCAATGTGGATCTTCCATTGACTTCCAAATGGCTTGTGGATTACATGAAGCAGCCAGCAGACCCTTGTAATTAAAGGCATCTTGTTATATGGAGAGGATTCAGGGCAATGTTCAGAATCAGGTTGCTATGGACAAGGATGCAATGTGGCAAGCTTTGAGGGATAGAAGCGTGGTTGGTGCGTTCATCTGCAGACTCTGAACCACCACACATGACAGAACTCCCTCCAGCACTGTGTCTCAGTTGAACTCCTTGAATTTCATGAAGCAAATACCAAACTCCCAGTTCAGCAGCAAAAACCCCACAAAAAGTGGAGGAGGACCAAATGGCTTCACAGTCCAACGGGGAGACACTTAGCCCCCAGAGGCCACAGTTTACCTAAAAAGAAGAAAATCAACACTGCTACCTCATGTTCATTGGAAAATAAGATACCATGTCCTCCACATCACATAGAGGCAGACCCAGCTTTGATGGTCTCACTACAAAGGAAGCCAATTCTCCTGACAACAACATATTTTTCACGTTCCCAAACTCAGAGGCAGTTGCTCTAAAAGTTTTTAGGCCAGCAGAGCTCCATGTTTGTGGAGTGTTTACCCTGTCCCTTACTTTTGGAAACTCCTCTACAACCTCCAAGGTTGTGAACTCCTGAGCATTTTCCATTCCAGATATGTATTCACTGATTTTCTATCTATTCTCCTCTAACTGTGTCTTACTTGGGGTGAAGGTAATTTCAAGGCATTGTTCTGGATGAGAGTGGGAGGATATTTGTGTAGCATATATTTGCATACAAATTGGATTCAATTTCCAATTTTCCTTTTGAAATACTGAATCCCTGACACTAACCCATACATACTAGAGTCAGACAACTCATCCTAATATGATAGAGAAAAATAACACAAACCTATAGAAATACAAGCAGTTAATTGGAGGCATGTTGTATAGTTGGACTTGCATTTTGCATTATACAAGGTAGGAGTTATAAATCTAGTCAATGTTTAATAGAAAAAGATCTCCATGTGTTTTTAAAGTTAACAAATATGAGAATTCATGTTTCCCTTTCTCTTTAGCCTATTCACACTTGTATATTTATATGCATATATAGAATCCTACCAGGTATCACACGTACATCTTTGTGAGGTGGCTGACTTGGCAGATACAAATTGTGAGAAGAGATCACTCCTCCTAAATGCTGTTGGAACTGAAAATTCAACCTATAAGGAGCGTCCTAGTAGAACAACATTATACGTAAACTCATGTTCAGTAAAATAAATATTTTTGCATCTGTGGATGATATATATTTACTGATGAATTTCGATTGGCATTTATATTGCTACTTTTTAATGTCTGTGAGTGTTTTGTGTGTGTGTTTGTGTGTGTGTGTGTGTACACTCTCCAGATTTTTCAAAATATGAAATATATGTGTCAAATATACACTCTCTAAATTCATTTATGTTCATGTATGTGGATTTTTAATCAACTTTTCACAAGATTATTCTTGTGAAAAGTTGATTAAAAATATTCAGAAATATTCATCCACCTGAAATACATATTTGTTTCCTAGTACTGAAAACTAACTTCAGGGAATGATGCATACAAATCCTAATTATTCTACAGTAACTGACCCAGTCTAACATCAATGCAAGTAGATTCCAATGGGACATGATATGTAATTCTTTATTCATTTGTATTCGACACTTTTACATTATTATTTCTTCAGTTTTTGCACATCATAGGATATATATTTCATCCACACGTTCACAAATTTGTAGGCATTTGTTTCAAATTTAATCACTTTTTGCTTCAGAACACATGTATTGTCAAGGTTTCTTTACTGGTATTTTCATGAGTCTTCTTTCCAAACACATTATTTCCATAGTCACTTTTGAAGCAAAACTCACACACTCTTCATGATAAACCAAAACACGAATATTACCATTAGATGTATAACTGCTTGGAATGAATGATTGTATATCAATATATGATTTCCTGTGATTTTTCAGATATTAGATCAATTCATTTTTTAAAGTTGAAAAAAGTTATATTATTCATTCACATTACGGTCTATTCATTCTTTATCTCTATATTCATAGACACAGGGTACACCTCTTTGTACCCCCGATTCTAATTTTACATCTTCAATATATTGCTTGCAGAAATGTTGGAAGACATACTCATGTCACCTGATGTACATATACATTTTATCAAAGTAATATTCTGGACAAAAAAATGTAAAGGTCACATTTATGATTGTACCAAAGCCTAAATGTAAAGTGTACATGAATTACTAAAAACATCCATGTCCAGGTTGCCTAATGCTGTCAATTGTCAATCCTATTGGTGACTACATATTTGTTTCTTCCTAATTTATATATTCAAACTCAACCCTGTTCAAAATGTCTAATCCTATCACTCACTTTATACTTTGCCTGATTTCATAATGTTTCTATTGATATCTGCTTTTCAACAAATTTTCCCAAGTTGATCCTAGTGACTGACACTTCATATGTGCTGACATTTACATTCACTCTATAATCGAAACCCTATTGCTAAAGAACTTTTGGTCCAAATCCTATACTCACTCTTCTATCTAAACCTACCGACTATCTTCCTAATCCTACCGACTATCCCTTTTTGACTGGATGTTCTCTTCTACATTCAATAAAATGTCCTATGCCATTGTATATCGAATTATCTGAGACAATTTTGCAGAGCATAATTCAAAGCTAAGTATCCCAATCAAGGGCCCAATGTCCTTCTGGGCTTCAAATCATACCTAGATTTCTGTTTTCATACTTATATTTCACCTCTATATTCTTGTAAATATCGCAGTTTCCCAATAGCATTATTCATCGCACAGAATGATTCGTAACCCAAATCAAACCTGTTATTAACACTAAACATACTCTGTTCCCTCAATCTCATTTTACAGAAGAGCAGGGACAGAGTGGTTTTTACAATACAGGAAACTTGGGGACCTTCCACCTGCTGAGAACTTCAAAGGTCCATGCAGAAATGATACCTGGAGAAGTTGTAGGCAGGTATGAAGGACCTGAGAGAGCAAAAGTCATCTTCCAATGCAAACAACCTGGTCAGGATGAAGGGATATGTATGAATCAGCCTCTCTCTTCTTATTGTAGAGAAGATGGACCAAACCAGGCCTGTGTGGAGAGCTGTTCTTGGGTGCCAATGGTTGATATACCATACTACCTTGTGAAAGTGTCACAGGAAGTAGGGGAAGGCTCCATCTCATGGGACCTTTTGGAAGCAACTGTTAGGACAAAGTGGTTGCCAAGGCAGTGACCTCATTCAGTTCCAAAGAAAGTGACATACCTCATTTCCTTGGTGATGGAACTGTCTGAACTTGGTATCCAAAAAGCCAGGCACCAAGAGGGAGTCCCAGTCCCAGTCCCAGTGGGCTCACTTGTTTGGATTTACCAAGGACAGAGTCAGTTTTCTTGGTACCTAATGATGTGAGGATGGCCAAATGCCAGGAAAGCTCTGAGGATGGACCTTTCCTGAGAAAGCAGATAGTGGTTCACCACTGGCTCCTGACAACTGCACAGAGTTGGCCAAGGAAACCAGATCTGAGAGAAGACAGACCATTTCAGGGGAACATAGTATGGCCCACCAGTCAGAGGACACTCTGGATAGTCACAGACCTACTTGGGTGAAGGAGGTGCCTTTGTGGGAGTGTGTGTGGGTTTATTGTTTTGTCTCATGTTCTGAGAATAGATGGGAAAGGCGGTTTGGTTTGGAGTGGACAGTTTCTAGTAAGTTGTTTCACAAGGTGAGTGTTTCTATGTCTGTGTATCCCACTGTGTCCATTGTTGTAGACATTGGAAAAGAGAATGCATTAATGGATGTGTCCTGTCAAGTGTAAATCTTCCCATATTTCAACCTGCCCAATATATGAATGGAGTGCAGCTTGTCTTGACGATGTGCAACACCTGCTATCTTTCTAAGTTGCTGTTTTCTTCCTGAATTCTGTCCACTCTCTAGAATAGGCTCATGGATTTATGTTCAAAATATGTACCACCTCCAACTCTGTGACATGGCCATGTACTGGATAGCTGAAGAGAATTGCGAGCATCTCAGAAAACTCAGATATCAGTGTGACCAGGAAAGTCTCAGTGGAGAAACCCTGCTTTGGTCCTTTTGCTTACTTATTGTTGTTTTTCACTGAATGTCAGGAAGTTCTGTGCCTCAATCCACCCCTTTGTGAAGCCTGAAGTAAACAGTTTTCAAATGGAAATGAATGGCATCACCTGTGGCTCTTTGCTTAATTGCTTTGGGAAGGGATGTGTCTGAATTAGTCTCTTGGCCATGTGTGTGGCTTTGAGTTAGATTCTCAGCACCTGATGCATCTAAAGAATGATCCCATGTGTGCATCCAAAACCATAATGGCAAAAAAATCATTCATTATGGATGAAGTCTCTTGCCTTCCTCTGTTAGGTTCCTGAACTCCATCAAGTGAGAATAGGGATTCTTTGGGTCAAATGAGTTCTTCAATTCCCTGCAGAGGTGCTTGGGTTTTCAAGTAACTCCAAATCACATAAGAAATTGATACCTGAAATCAGTAGGCCTCAAATTGGAGAAACACAGAAGTATTAACGGCAGGCTTATTTGATCACTCCTGGTTCACAGAAACGGTGTCCAGGCCACCCTGACTTTAGGCAAATGAGGAAAAAGCGAGCTGATTTTGGACACTGTCTTGGCTTTTCTCATGACTCCAATTCACATAAAGAATCTACACCCCACAGTCAGAGAGCCTCAAATTGGATAAGCGGAGCAGTATTAAGGGCAGGCCTATTTGATCACTCCAGGTTCACAGGAAGGGTGCCCAGGCCACCCTGAAGTTAGGCAAAAGAGGTGCAAGAAGCTTATTTTGGACATTTTCTTGGGCTGCACAACTCATGGAAAACTCCAGGAAGAGGTTATGATTAGTGTCTATATGGAAGAAGAATAGGGCCATGAGGGAGTATTCTGGTTTTAATTGTTTTCATTTGAGTAGCGGTTGGAAGAGTTGTCTGGGTCCACCTGGACTTGAACTCTGGTGTGATTCTCCTTATAGACTGAGTTCTGGAACTGACCTGAGAGAAGTATTGCCAAGAATTGTGTTGGGATTTTAGGAGGCCAGGCATGAAGTTGCCATTGGAACCTGAGATCTAGGCACAGGTTGGCTTTCCACAGAACACTGTGAATCTCAGCCAGGATATTACATGATTTTATTCTGAAAGACTTGGCATGCATTATAGAGATTCAAAACCCACATGGACCTCGCTTTATAGACCTCAATTGGCCTCGCTTCATGTGACTTTTTGGCCACTCATTGGGTAGCCTTGCTTGTGAGAGTACTCCAGAGCTTTGCCTGAAATTAGTTTCCTAACCCTTTAAGGGTTCCTGAATGAATTGAAACCCACAGTGCCTCCAACTTCATCCATGAAAAATTGCTAGATAATTACCATGAAATTTTTAAAATTCCCATGACCAGATGTCACTGGAGAACCTTTGATGTCCTGTTGATGATCATGAATATACCAGACAGGGCCTTGATTGACTGGGTTTCATGAAAATGGTGTAGAACAGAGATGCTAGTAAGTAGGAGCCTGGTGAGTAGTGGGCCTAGAGAAGTGTTATGCAAGTGAGTGATAAAACATCTGTGGTGGGGTCATGTGGATCTTCCATTGGCCTCCAAATGGCTTGAGACTGACATGGTGCAGCCATCAGACCCATATACGTAAAGGCATATTTTTATATGGAGAGGTTTTAGGGCAATGTTCAGAATCATGTTGCTATTGTCAAGGGGGCAATCTACGTGGGATAGAACCCTGGTTGGTGCATTCTCCTGGAGACCATGCCCACCACAGCTGACAGAACTCCCTTCAGCACTGTCTCCCATTTGAACTCATTGTATTTCATGAAGCAAATACCAAACTCCCAGTGCAGCAGCAAAAAACACGACGATAATTGGAGGATGACCAAGTTGTGTCACAGTCCACACGGGGAGACACTTAGCCCTCAGTGGCCACAGTTTACCTACAAAGAGAGAATTCAGCACTGCTGCCTCATTTTTATTGGAAAATAAATAACCATGTCCCCCAGGTCACATAGAAGCAGATCGAGCTTTGATTGTCTCACTACAAATAAAGCTAAAGCTAATGAAAACAACATATATTTTAAGTGCCCAACCTCAAAGGCAGGTTCTCAAAAAGTCTTTAGGTCAGCAGAGCTCCATGTTTGTGGAGTGTTTACCCTGTCCCTTACTTTTGGAAACTCCTCTACCACCTCCAAAGATGTGAAATCTGGAGCATTTTCCATTCCTGATAGGTATTCACAGATTTTCTAACTCTTCTCCTCTAATTGTGTCTTACTTGGGGCGAAGGTAATGTCAAGGCATTGTTCTGGAGGAGAGTGGGAAGAATTTTCTGTAGCATATATTTGCATACACATTGGATTCAGTTTTTTATTTTCCATTCAAAATACTGAATCCCTGACTCTAACCCATACCCGACCAGACTCTGGCTACTAATTCTAATATGATGGAGAAAACTAACCCAAACAGAATAGAAATACAAGCAGTTCAGAGTAGGCCTGGTGTATTGTTGGACTTGCCTTTTGCATGATACAGAGTTGGAGTCATGAATCTAGTCGATTTGTTGTTGAAATAGTTGTCCATGTATTTTTAAGGTTAACAAATATGTGAATTCCTGTCTCCCTTTCTCTGTAGTCTTATATGCACATATAGATTCCTACCTGGTACCACACGTACATTCTTGTGAGGTGGCTGACTTGGCAGATACAAATTGTTAGAAGAGATCACTCCTACTAAACTTGTTGGAATTGGATATTCAACCTATGGGTGAGCTTGCTAGTTGAAGAGCATTATACATAAATCCATGTTCAGTAAAATTAATATTTTTAGATCTCTGGATGATGCATATTTTATAATGAATTTTGATTGACATATATATTGCTACTTTTTTGTCTGTGTGTGTGTTTTGTATATATATATATATATATATATATATATATATATATATATATATACACTCTCCAGATTTTTCAAAATATGAAATATATGTGTCTTATATACACTACCTAAATTCATTCATGTTTATGTATGTGGATTTATAATCAACTATTCACAAGATTATTCTGAGAAATATTCATCCACCTGAAATTTGCCTAATGATCTCAAATGTCAATCCTATTTGTGACTACATATTTGTTTCTTCCTAAGATTATATATGTAAACTCAACCCTGTTCAAAATATCTAATCCTATCACTCACTTTATACTTTGCCTGTTTTCGTAATGTCTCTATTGATATCTGCTTTCCTACATATTTTCCCCAGTTCATCATTGTGACTGACTCTTCACCTGTGCTGACATTTACATTCACTCTCTAATCGAAACCCTATTGCTAAAGAACTTTTTTTTCCAATTCCTATACTCACCCTTATTCCTAAAAGTACTGACTATCTTCCTAATGCTATAGACTATCCCTTTTTGACTGGATGTTCTCTTCTACATTCAATCATCCAAGTAAATGTGGGGCGAGCTTCAGAGGAGGAGACAACCAACAGACTATCTCATGCAACATCAAAGGGTTTTTTTGGTGTCCAGCATGCTGGGGCTCAGAGATCACTTGAATCGAGCAGATAGCCCTGAGAATAGCTTAAGTAGAGCTTATATACTTTCCCTGGAGAGGGCAGGGAGGGAATTTTATTGATGGGTCAGGGCGAGTGGGTGGTTTGCGTGCAACTGGGTGAGGGAGTACATTCTGCAGTTGCGCAGTTGGGGACAGAACATTCTGGGAACAAGATTTGCAAGCATTTCTCAAGATTTCAACAGTGTTTTGTTAAGCATACAGAAAAATAAGAAGTGACAAGTACCTATTTTATTAACTTTAATTCCCCACTTCTTCTTCTGGCTACTTTTAATCATAAAAATGATCATTGGAGGGTGTCACATTCTATGTCTGCTAGTGGGGTATTACCATAAGTTTAACTCGTCCAATTTGAGCCTGGAGAAAAGAAATTACACGGTTGAGCAAACAGGGTTTTATAGTTAGCAATAATATGAGGATTATTATTGGACCTGCCAGGTTGATAAAAACGTAGTTAACCAGGAGGAGTGTGTGAACCAAGACTCAAGCCACCCTTTTTGGGCCTCTCTCTCTTGTTGATGCTCTTCAAGGTGTCTTTTAAATTTACTCATAGATTTTATTACAACTCCAGTATGGTCAGCATAAAAACAACATTCTTTCCTCAATGCATCACAAAGGCCCCCTTCTCTAATAAAGAGGAGGTCCAACCCTCAACTGTTCTGTAAAACAACTTCAGAGAGAGAGGTTAAAGATTCATGCAAAGCTCTGATGGGGGTTTCTAATATCTTAGTTTTGCTCTATTGCTGCTTCTAATTGGGTCATTTGTTGTGTCCCATGGACAATGGCAGTGGCTCCTGTGCCCACCCGTGCAGCAACTCCTATTCATAATAGGATGGCTAAAGTGAGCGATACATGTTCCCAGTGGAACCGGTTGTATGCCCCCCCCATTTGATCTTCAAACGAACCTGCATCATGATAGAGCACTCTGGGAAACATCTGCACCATTTCAAAATTAATCCCATCTGTTGACCATTTCATGAAAACATAAACAATGTTTAAGTATATAGAATTATGCTGTTGTAGGGACAGACAAGGCAAGGCACCTAAGGCACTGAAGACAGGGAAACAGTCCTATTTTGTTGCAACCGGATTCAGAGGGCATTGCTTCTGTTGTAATCAATTAATCCCCTGAAACTCAAGTTTAGGTAGTTTCAGAATTTTGTACCCAGCATATAAGGATGGGGCTCAGAAGTTTACAGTCTGCAGAAGTTCAAAAAAGCAGTATTTGTTTCTGATTTTTCCTCTGTTCTGGGCAAGTTAAATTTTCAAGGACACATGGGAGGGGGAGAGCTTTTTATTCCCTTTCTTATTTTCCCCCTGCCAGCTGTTACAACGGAGCCCATTTGGTAATTTCTTTATCTTAGAAATGTAGCCATTTCTGTGAAGCCCCAGCTGAAGGCCAGAGGCCTTGTTCACATATTTTGTGAAAAACAAGTTAGGGGTTGTCTAGCTTAGAAGTACTGAGTTTTTTAACCAGTGGCCAAGTAGAACAGGGCAATACAAAAAGAGAAAGTTTATCTACATTGAACTCTTTATAGAAACTCTATGCTGAAAGTTCTAAATTCAGCCATGGTGAAGACTTCTGGAGAAGGACATTTAAGACTTTTCTGTGGGCCTGGTACAGAGGGGGAATACGGGGAAGGTGGGGCTGAGAGAAGCTCTGAGGATCTGAGAATGAGGAAAAAGAGAGATGTAAAAAAATAATTGGAAAGGGGTTTGGGAATTTCCTAGCAACAAAACTTCAGCAGTAGAACAGGTAGAGCAGAGCAGAAAACGGGAGTGAGTATCCCAAAATTCTGTGAGGGACTTTAAATTTTAGTAACCTGTTTTCAGTGATGACAAAGCAACTTTAATGGCCATTTATATTACATCTTGGATAAGGGTCTGAGAGCTCTCCTCAGCTCGTTTGAGCTTTGGGTTAGCTGGAAAGAGGACCTGGTGGGACCCGGTGAGGGCACTGACAGGAGAAGAGAGGAATGAGTCGGTGGAGGGGTACCTCAGTACCTGCTACCTCACTAGTGGGCAATTGTCTGAGAACTGGTGGAGGTTTGGGTTTCTGATCTAGTAATTGGAGGGGAGAAATCAGGTTGCTGAGGTGGGAGTGACAGCAGAGAGTCTGGAGCAGAAGGCTGAGGATAAAAATCTATTGGAGAAGCATAGTTCAGGATGTGAGTGAAGGAGGGAAAAGGCTTCCACATAGGGGAATCTCCTTTCACCCTTTTGAGCACTTGCAGAAGTTAAAAAGGTCACGCAAAATTTGAGGATCTAGAGACCCCTCTGGGGGCCATCCTTTTTCTGTTTTCTACTTGGTAATATGGCCAATGCTGTGTACTAAATTTGATGAAGTATTGGGGTTCCATCAGGCAGCCCCTGTATGATCACATCTCCATGAAATACAGAAGAAGTCGGCTTTTCCCCCACACAGCCGTTACTGTTTGTGGCTTTGATAGTTTGCCGGGCAAACATAGTAATCTAGGCTAGCCAACCGCATCTGGCTCGCGTGTCCCTACATCCATAAAGTTTGTTTCCATTATCTATGGTACGGAAGGGATTTAATGGTATTTTAGTGGGATTTTCTTCATCAGGGATATCCCAATAAAAAAGACCTATGGCCAGCTGACAAATGTCTGGGTGGAGAGATGGCCACCAGGTCCCTAAGGGGGCTGTATGCGAGATAGATTATACTCTTTTCCAGTAGGATTTGTGATCAGCCATCGCTGCTTAACAGGCTGATGAGGGTTAGGACTACTTGTGGCCAAGGGGAGAGTATATAACCTTATCCACATGGCGAATACACAATTTGAAACTGTTACCAGTCTTTTTCAGTTTCCAGAAAGATTCTGGACAAGGAGCAGGCTTGAGATGAGAGGCATGGATCCAGGAAGTGATTCTGTATACCTTTACCACTGTAGGTGTTATAAGTAACACCTGGTATGGTCCTTTTCAGCAGGGTTCCAGGGATGACACCTGATGTCATCTTACATACATGAAGTCTCTTATTTGATATGGATGTGGAATCCCCTGGTACACAGTTTGGTAGGCAGTGGCCAGCTATTTTCACAGGTATCACTGAGTTCTTTCAAGAGCTTTAAGTCTGTCAACCAAGAGGGTGTGAAATGGATCCTTAGGTCTTACAGTTGGGCTTAGGACCCTTACTGGACGAGGGCCACCATAGAGAATTTCTCAGGGGGTAAGGCTACTCAAAGAAACAGAAGGATTTTTTCTTGCATGAAACATTGCATAAGTCAGGAGCATAGTCCAATCTTTTATGCTGGTCTCTAAGCTTAATTTCGTTAAGGTCTCTTTAATTGTTCTATTCATTCTTTCTACTTGTCCTGAACTCTGGGGTCTATAAGCACAATATAACTTCCAATTAATCCCCAGGTTCCTGGCTAACCCCTGACTTACCTGGGCCATGAACATCGGTCCAATATCAGATCCTATTACCGGCTTAGCTTCCTCCAATGGTAGAGAGGCTTAGTCAGAAGCAGGGGAATCACTTAGAGTGTGTTGTGTGTTAGGGGACGAGGGCAGTTGATAAGGAGGGGAAGAAGAGTCCAGTAGAGTCAAATCTTGTGACTCAGGGAGAACAGAGGGTGGAGGAGGTGGAAGAGGTGAGGGTTTGAGAGATCATGGGGGAAGGAGTATGAGCAGAGGCATGGGCAAGGAAAGGCTTCACCCATGGTGGAGGAGATTTGCAGAGGTTGGCAAAGTTAAGATATATGGCTGTTGATCAGGATGGCTATGTGGCCCTGGCTGAAAGACAATATCTCTGACTTTTTAAATTAGTGGGAAGTAGAAAGATATTTCTAGGGGCCATACGACTCCAAAATGGGCCATTCTGAGGCACAGAGAGTCTGCCAGGTCTAGCGTTTTACTAAAAAAAGAAAGATACTGAGCCCTTAAGCAGACTTTGGTTCAGTGATCAAGGGTCAGGGACAGAGCCATTGAAGTGCTCTGTCCCATAATGAAAGGTACACAAACAGTAAAAGCAAAGTCACATGACACAGATAAGACAAGACCATGAAGACAGGCAATGGACGTCCAACACTGAGACCAGGAATGCGTAGCCGGCAAAACCCGATAGGATGGCAATACCTAATCTAAAACAAAATATCACTGAGTCGATGAAGCAATTGTTCCTTGATTCTCCGAGTCCTCTGCGGGGTCCCCCATGGAGGTGCCCTATGTCTCTGTGACACGTCTCTCAGCCACCGTCGGAGAGACCCCAGGCTCTTCATCTCCAGCAATTTTGCCAAGCCCTAACATGACACCTGAAACCAGAAAGAGGCGCCTTACTTGCTCCGAGAGGAGCCCGTTGGGGGTCTCTCATCCGCCACTGCCAGAACTCGGTGGAACCTCAATATGTAAAGGTCAGGCGAGTGTCGGAGGAAGAGACTATCAAGAGACTGTCTCATGCAACAGCAAAGGGTTTTTTTGGGGTCCAGCTTGCTGGGGCTCACAGCTAACTTAAATAGATCAGAGAGCTCTGAGAACAGCTTATGCAGAGCTTACATACATTTCTTGGAGAGGGAAGGGAGGGAAGTTTACTGATGTGTAAGGGTGAGTGGGCGGTTCGCGTGACACCGAGTGAGGCAGTACATTCTGCAGTTTGGCAGTTGGGAACAGTACATACTAGAACAAGATTAGCAAACATTTCTCAAGATTTCAACAGTGTTTTGTTAAGCATACAGAAAAACAGGAAATTACAAGTACCTATTTTATTAACCTTTCACTACCGACTATCCCTTTTTGACTGGATGTTCCTTCTACATTAATTCATGCAAGGTACAAGGACCTATGCCATTGTATATCGATTTATCTGAGACATCTCTGCAGAACGTAATTCAATGCTGCGTATCCCAATCAAGGGCTCAATGCCCTTCTGGCCTTCAAATCATACTTAGATTTCTTTTTTCATACATATATTACACCTATATATTCTTATACACATAGCAAGTTCCCAATACCATTATTCATCCAGCACAATGATTTCTAACCCAAATCAAACATGTTTTTAACCATAATCATACACTGTTCCTTCAATCTAACTTTATAGAAGAGCAGGGAAAGAGTTGATTTTACAATAAAGAAATGTAGGGAAACTTCCACCTGCTGAGAACCTCAAAGGCCCATGCAGAAAAGATCCCTGGAGAAGATGTAGGCAGCTATGAAAGACCTGAGAAAGCAAAAGTCATCTTCCATGGCAAACAACCCGGTCAGGATAAAAGGTTGTGTCTGAATTAGATTCTTTTCTTAATGTAGAGAACATGGACCAAAACAGGCCTGTGTGGAGATCTATTCCTGGGTGCCTATGGTTGATATACCATTCTAACTTGTGAAAGTGTCACAGGAAGTAGGGGCAGCCTCAATCTCATGGGACCCTTGGAAGCAACAGTTAAGACAAAGTGGTTGCCAAGACAGGGACCTCATTCAGTTCAGGAAGGAAATGACCTCACCTCACTTCCTTGGTGATGGAACTTTCTGAACTTTGGATCCAGGAAGCCAGGCACACAGAGCCAGTCCCAGTCCCCATCCCTGTGGTCTCACTTATTTGAATTTACCAAGGACAGTCAGTCTTTCTTGGTACCTTCAGACGTGAGAAGAACAAATGCCAGGAAAGCTCGGAAGCGTTGCTTTTCTTGAGAAAGCAGTTAGTGGCTCACCGTTGGCTCCTGAGAAGTTCACAGAGTTTGCCAAGGAGACCAGATCTGAGACAGGACAGGCTATTTTGGGGGAACATATTATGGCCTACAAGTCAGAGGACACTCCGGATAGTCAAAGACCTACTTGGGGGAAGAAGGTGCCTTTGTGGGTGTGGTTGTGGGTTTGTGGTTTTGTCTCATTCTCTGAGAATAGGTAGGAAAGTCAGTTTGTTTCGTTGGAAGTGGACTGTTTCTAGTAAGTCGTTTAACATGGCGAGTGTTTCTCTGTCTGTGTATCTCACTGTGTCCGTGGTTGTAGACATTAGAAAAGAGAATTCATGAATGGATGTGTCTTGTCGAGTAGAAAGCTTCTCAGCATTCATATTGCCCCATTTATGAATGGACTGTAGCTTGCCTTATTGATGTGCAACACCTGCTATCTTCCTAAGTTCCTGTTTTCTTCCTGAATTCTGGCCAATCTCAAGAATAGGCCTATGGTTTTGTGTCCAAGATCTTTACCACCTCAAAGCTCTGTGACATAACAATGTACTGGATAGCTGTAGGGAATGGGGAGCATCTCAGAAAACTCAGATATCTGTGACCAGGAAAGTCTCAGTGGAGAAACCCTGCTTTGGGCCTTTTACTTACCAATTGTTCTGTTGCCCTGAATGTCAGGAAGGTCTTTGCCTCTGGCCACCCCTTTTTGAAGCCTGAAGAAAACAGTTTTCAAAGGGAAATGATTGGGCATACCTGTGGCTCTTTTCTTAAGTGCTTTGAAAAGGGATGTGTATAAATCAGCCCCCTGGCCCTGTGTGTGGCTGTGACTTAGATTCTCAGTACCTGATGGATCTAAAGAAAGTTCCCATGTTTGCATCCAAATGAAAAATGGCCAAAAGAGCAGTCATTGGGATGAAGTCTCTTGACTTCCTCTGTAAGGTTCCTGAACTCCATCAAGTGAAAATAGGGATCCTTTGGGTCAAATGAGTTCTTCAAAACCTACAGAGGCTAGCCCATAGGTGTTTGGTTTTATCATGACTAAAATTCACATAAAGAATCTAAACCCCACAGTCAGTAGGCCTCAAATTGGAGAATTGGAGCGGTATTAATGGCAGGCCTATTTGATCACTCCTGGTTCACAGGATGGGTGTCCAGGCCACCTTGACTTTAGGCAAATGAGGGTCAAAGGAGCTTATTTTGGACACTGTCTTGGTCTGCGCCCCTCATTTAAACATCCAGCCAAATTATGATGAGTGTCAATATGGAAGAAGATGAGGGCCATATGGGAGTGTTCTTGTTTTAATTGTGGTAATTTGTGTGGTAGTTGGAAGAGATGACTGGGATCACCTGGGCTTGAACTCTGGTGTGATTCCCCTTAAAGAATGAGTTCTGGATCTGACCTGAGAGAAGTATTGCCGTGAATTCTCTTGGGATTTTACTAGGCCACGCGTGAGAATCGCCTTTGGAAACTGAGATCTAGGCCCAGGATGGCTTTCCACGGAGCTCGGGGATTCTGAGCCAGGATATCACATGATTTACTTCTTGAAGACTTGGCAGCCCTAGTTGAGAGTCCAAACACATATGGACCTCACATTGTAGACCACAATGTGTCTGGATTTATGTGACCTTTTTGCCAGTCTTTTGGAAGGCTTTTCTGTGAGTGTTCTCCAGAGCTTTCATTGAAATGAGCTTCCTCACCATTTAATGGTTCCTGAATTAATTGAAACCCACAGTGCCTCTAACTTCATTTTTGAAATATGACTAGATTAATACCATGAAATTTCTGAAATTCCCATGACCAGGTGGCACTGGATAAACTTTGGATTTCCTGTTGCTGATCATGAGTGTACCAAAGAGTGCCTTGATTGACTGGGTTTCGTGAAAATGGTGTAGAACAGAGATGCCAGTAATTTGGATCCTGCTGAGTACTGGGCGTAGAGAAGTGGACTGTAGGTGTGTAAATAAATATTTTTGGTAGGACCACCTGGATCTTCCATTGGCTTTGAAAGACTTGCGACTGACATGGTGCAGGCAGCAGACCTTTATATGTAAAGGCATCTTGTCATATGGAGAGGTTTCAGGGCAATGTTCAGAATCAGGTTGCTATAGTCAAGGGGAAAGCTATGTAGGATAGAAGCCTGGTTCGTACATTCTCTTCGCGACCCTGACCAACCACACATGACAGAACTCCTCCAGCATTTTTATCCCAGTTGAATTCCTTGTATTTCGTGAAGCAAGTACCAAACTCCCAGTGCAGCAGTAAGAAACACCCTGGAAAGTGGAGGATCACCAAATGGCTTCACAGTCCACATGGGAGACACTTCAGCCCAGTGGCCTCAGTTTACCTACAAAGAGAGAATTCAGCACCGCTGCCTCATGATCATTGGAAAATAAGAAACCATGTTCTCCAGGTAACATAGATGCAGACCCAGATTTCATGGTGTCACTACAAACGAAGCTAAATCTCCTGACAATTACATATATTTCTTGTTCCCAACCTCAGAGGAAGTTTCTCAAGAAGTCTTTAGGCCACCACAGCTCCATGTTTCTGGATTGTTTACCCTCTCCCTTACTTTTGGAAACTGTTCTACCACCTCCAGTGTTGTGAACTCCTGAGCATTTTCCATTCCACATAAATTCACAGATTTTCTAACTCCTCTCCTCTAATTGTGTCTTACTTTTAGCGATGGTTATGTCAAGGCATTGTTCTGGATGAGAGAGGGAAGATTTATGTGTATCACATTTTTGCATACACATTAGATTCATTTTCCTTTTTTCCATTTGAAATACTGAATCCCTGAGACTAACCCATACCCTACTAGACTCTGACTACTAATCCTAATATCATGGAGAGAAAGAAACCTAACCGAATAGAAATACAGGCCTTTCATAGGAAGCATGGTGTATACTTCTATTTGCCTTCTGCATTATCAAGAGTATGTGTTTTAAATCTAGTCAACTTTTCATTGTAATATTTCTCCATGATTTTTTAAAATTATCACATATATAAATTCCTGTCTCCCTTTCTCTGTATCCTATTCAGCACATGTATTTTTTTATGCATATATATAATATCCTACCTGGTATCACACGGACATTCTTCTGAGCTCCCTGACTTTGGAATATAAAATTGTGAGAACAGATGACTCTCCCTAAATAATGATGGAACTGAAAATTCAACCTATGGGTGAGCTTCCTAGTGAAAAACACTATACATAAATCCATGTTCAGTAAAATGAATATTTTTGAATACGTGGATGAATTATATTTCATGATGAATTTCGATTGGCATATATATTGCTAAATATTAATGTGTGTGTGTGTGTGTGTGTGTGTGTATGTGTGCATGTGTGTGTGTGTGTGTGTGTGTGTTTGTGTATTTTTTTTAATTCTGGAAAAAATATATATGTATATATATATATATATATATATATATATATATATATATATATATATATATATATTTTTTTTTTTTTTTCCTCCAGATTTTAAAAAAAATATGAAAAATATGTGTCTTATTATACACTCCCTAAATTCATTTATATTCATGTATGTGGGTTCAAAATCCAATCTTTACAAGATTATTTTCAGCAATATTTATATTCCTGTAATACATTTTTGTTTCCTACTACTGAAAACTAAGTTCAGTAGGTGGTGCATACAAATCCTAATATTTCTACAGTACCTGACCCAGTTTAACATCAATGCAAGTATATTGCTATGGGACATGATGTGTATTTTGAAGTTCATTTTTATTCAACACTGGTATATTACTATTTTATCTGTTTATGGACATCATAGGATATATTTTTTCATCCACAACTTCACAAAATTATAGGCATTTGGTTCACATTCATTTACTTACTAATTAAGAACACATGTATTCCTCCATGTTTCTTTACTGGTCTTTTCACTAGACTTCTTTCTAAACACATTATTTTTGATTCCATAATCATTTTTGAAGCAATACTCACCCTTCACGATAAACCGTAACCCTAATATTACCATTACATATATAACTGGTTGGAATGATTGTATATATATCAATATAAGATTTCCAATATATTTTCAGATGCAAACTCAATCCATTATTTAAAGTTGGAACTAGTTATATACTTTATCACAATATGGTCTATTCATGCAACATCTCAATAATCATCAACACAAGGTACACCTATTTGTATCACCAGTACTAATTTATAAGTTTCCAGAATATTACTCCCCATAATGGTGGAAGAAATACTCATGTCACCTTATCAACATATACAATTTATCATGGTAGTATTCTGGACACAAAATGCAAAGGTCACACATATGATTGTACCAAAGCCTAAATGGAAAGTGACCATGGATTACTAAAAACATCCATGTCCAGGGTGCCTAATGCTCTCAAATGTCAATCCTATTGATTACTACATATTTGTTTCTTCCTAAGATTATATATTCAACCTCAAGCCTGTTGAAAATGTCTAATCCTATCACTCACTTTATACTTTGCCTGATTTCCTAATCTTTCTATTGATATCTGCTTTCCTACATATTTTTCCCAGTTCATCATTGTGACTGTATCTTCACATGTGCTGACATTTACATTCACTCTCTAACTGAAACCCTATTGCTAAAGAACTTTTGGTCCAACTCCTAGAGTCACTCTTCTTCCTAAACCTACTGACTATCTTCCTAATCCTACAGACTATCCCTTTTTGACTGGATGTTCTCTTCTACATTCAATCATCCGAGGTACACGGTCCTATGCCATTGTATATCGATTTATCTGAGACCTCGGTGCAGAACATAATTCAAGCTAAGTATACAAATCAAGGGTTCTGTTGCCCTGAATGTCAGGAAGGTCTTTGCCTCAGGCCACCCCTTTGTGAAGCCTGAAGAAAAAATTTTCAAATGGAAATAAATGGACATCACCTGTGGCTCTTTGCTTAATTGCTTTGGAAACGGATTTGTCTGAATCTGCCTCTTGGCCCTGTGTGAGGCTGTGGTTTAGATTCTCAGCACCTAATGGATCTAAAGAAAGAACCCATGTGTGCATTCAAAACCAAAATGGCAAAAAGAGCAGTCATTGTGGATGAAGATTCTTGCCTTTCTCTGTTAGGTTCCTGACCCCCTTCAAGTGAGAATAGGGATCCTCTTTGTCAAATGAATTCTTCAATGCTCTGCAGATATGCTTGGGTTTTCTCATGACTCCAAATCACATAAAAAATCTATACCTGACATTCAGTAAGCCTCAAATTATAGAAACAGAGCGGATTTAATGGCAGGCCTTTTTGATCACTCCTGGTTCACAGGAAGGGTGTCCAGGCCACCCTGACTTTAGGGAAATTAGAGGCAAGGGAGCTTATTCTGGAAACTGTCTTTGGTTGCGACCCTCATGAAAACTTCCATCCAGAACTTTTGATGAGGGTCTTTATGGACGAAGATGAGGGCCATGTGGGAGTTTTTTTGTTCTAATTGTGGTCATTTGTGTGGGGGTTGGAAGAGATGACTTGGTCCACCTGGGCTTGAACTCTGGTGTGATTTCCCTTAGAGCCTGAGTTCTGGAACGTACCTCATAGAAGTATTGAAATGAATTGTGTTGGTTTTTAGGAGGCCACGCATGAATGTCACCCTATGAAACTGAGATCTAGGCCTAAGGTGGCTTTCCACAGAGCAATGGGAATCTCAGCCAGGAAATCACATGATTTTATTCTGAAAGACTTTGCAGCCATTGTTGGCCCTCGGAAGCAAGAAGGAGTGGCCATACTCATATCGATTAAAATCAACTTAAACCTAAGTTAATCAAAAGTGATAAAGAAGGACACTATATACTGTTAAAAGGCACCATTAACCAACAAGACATAACAATTATCAATTTGTATGCATCAAACAATGGTGGTGCAAAGTCATAAAACAAACTCTCCTCAACTTCAAGAGTCATATAGGCTATAACACAATAATTACGGGTGACTTCAGCACACAACTCTCGCAATTGGACAGATCCTCTAGAGAAAATCTGAATTAAGAAACTATAGAACTTAATAGAACAATCAATAACCTAGACTTAACCAACATATATAGAATATATCAAACATCATAAAGTGGATACATGTTCTTCTCAGCAGCACATTGGTCCTACTCAAATATAGAACATATATTATGCCATATGGAAACTCTTAGTAAATATAAAAGTATGGAGATAATACCATGCACCATATCTGATCATAATGGAATGAAACTTGAAATTAATGATTGAAGAAGGAAGGAAAAATTCTACATCACATGGAAAATGAACAATATGTTACTGAATGATCAATGGGTTACAGAAGACATAAAGGAGGAGATAAAAAATTTCTTAGAGACAAATGACAATACAGACAAAACATACCGGATTCTATGGAAAACAATGAAAGCAGTTTTAAGAGGGAAATTCATTTCTTGGAATTCTTTCCTCAAAAAAAAAAAAGAAAAAAAACAACAAATAAATGATCTCACACTACATCTCAAAAACCTAGAAAAAAAAAAGCAAAACAACAAATGTAGTAGAAGACAAGAAATAATTAAAATTAGAGGAGAAATCAACAAAATTGAAACAAAAAATTGAAAAAATAAAAGTTGGTTCATTGAAAATAAATTAAATCGACAGGGCCTTAGCCATGCTAATGAAGAGAAGTAGAGAGAGAACTCAAATTACTAACATATGGGATAAAAAAGGCAACATCACAACAGACACTACAGAAATTCAGATGATAATTAGAAAGTATTTTGAAACCCCATATTCCAATAAAACAGAAGATAATGAAGATATTGATAAATTTCTTATGTCATATAATCTGCCAAGTTTGAGTCCGGAAGACTCACACAATTTAAATAGACCAATAACAAAGGAAGAAATAGAAGAAACGTTCAAAAGACTACCAACCAAAAAAAGCCCTGGACCAGATGGTTATACAGCAGAGTTCTACAAAACGTTCAAAGATGAATTAATACCAATACTTTTCAAGCTATTTCAAAAAATAGAAAAAGAAGGAGTTCTTCCAAATTCATTCTATGAGGCCAACATCACCCTGATCCCAACACCAGACAAAGACACTTCAAAGAAAGAAAACTACAGACCAATATCTCTATTAAACTTGGATGCAAAAATTCTCAATAAAATCCTGGCAAATAAAAAACAAAAGCATATAAAAAAATTGTGCTTCATGATCAAGAGGGATTCATCCCAGGGATGCAAGGCTGGTTCAATATACGGAAATCAATAAATGTAATCCATCACATTAATAGACTTAAAGAGTAGAACCATATGATCATCTCGATAGATGCAAAAAAAGCATTCTACAAAGCACAGCATCCCTTTTTCTTTAAAACTCTATAAAACACTAGGAATAACAGGAACTTACCTCAACATGGTAATAGCTATATATGCTAAACCTCAGGCTAGCATCATCCTAAATGGAGAAAAACTGAAGGCATTCCCTCTAAAATTTGCAACAAGACAGGGATGCCCTCTATCACCACTTCTATTTAATTTAGTTCTTGAAATACTATCCAGAGCAATGATACAGACAAAGGAAATTAAAGGCATAAAAATAGGAAAAGAAGAACTTAAATTATCGCTATTTGTGGATGACATGATAATATATTTAACAGACCCAAAAGGGTCTACAAAGAAACTGCTAGAGTTAATAAATGAATTCAGCAAATTGGCAGGATATAAAATCAACACGCATAAATCAAAGGCATTCTTGTATATCAGCAACAAAACTTCTGAAATGGAAATGAGGAAAACCACTCCATTTACAGTATACTCAAAGAAAATAAAAAACTTGGGAATCAACCTAACCAAAGAGGTGAAAGATTTATACAATGAAAACTACAGAACCCTAAAGAGAGAGATAGAAGAAGATGTTAGAGGATGGAAAAATATGCCCTGTACATGGATAGGCAGAAATAACATCATCAAAATGGCGATATTACCCAAAGTTCTCTACAGGTTTAATGCAATGCCAATCAAAAACCCAATGGCATTTCTTGTAGAAATAGATAAAGTAATCATGAATTTCATATGGAACAACAAAAGACCCAGAATAGCGAAAGCAATTCTAAGCAGGAAGTGTGAATCCATAGTTCAAACTGTACTACAAAGCAATAGTAACAAAAACAGTGTGGTACTGGTATCAAAACAGGCAGATGGACCAATGGTACAGAATAGAGGAAACAGAGACATATCCACAAAATTACAACTTTCTTATATTTGAAAAGGGACCTAAAAGCATGCAATGTAAGAAGGATAGCATCTTCAACAAATGGTGCAGGGACAATTGGAAATTCATATGCCACAAAATGAAACGGAATCCCTTTCTCTCACAATGCATAAAAGTTAACTCAAAATGGATCAAGGAGCCAGATATAAAATCAGAGACACCGCATCTGATAGAAGAAAAAGTTGGCTACGATGTACATACTGTGGGGTTGGGCTCCAAATTCCTTAATAGGACACCCATAGCCCAAGAGTTCATAAAAAGAATAAACAAATGGGACTTACTTAATCTAAAAAAGTTTTTTCTCAGCAAGAGAAACAATAAGAGAGTTAAATAGAGAGCCTACATCCTGGGAACAAATTTTTACCCCTTACACTTCAGATAGAGCCCTAATATCTAGAATATACAAAGAACTCAAAACAATTAAACAATGAGATAACAAATAACCCAATCAACAATGGGCCAAGGATCTTAACAGACACTTCACAGAGGAGGATATACAATCAATCAACAAGTACATGAAAAAATGCTCACCATCTGTAGCAGTCAGAGAAATGCAATCAAAACCACCCTAAGATACCATCTCACTCCAGTAAGATTGGCAGCCATTATGAAGTCGAACAACAATAAGTGTTGGTGAGGATGTGGGGTAAAGGGTACACTTGTACACTGCTTGTGGGCCTGCAAATTGGAGAGTCCAATATGGAAAGCAGTATGGAGATTCCTGGGAAAGCTGGGAATGGAACCACCATTTGAGATATCGCCCTTCTCAGACTCTTCCCTGAGGATCTTAATAGAGAGCAGTATAAGGATACTGCCACATCGATGATCATAGCGGCACAATTCACAATAACTAGACTGTGGAACCAAACTAGATGCCCTTCAATAGACGAATGGATAATAAAAATGTGGCATCTATACACAATGGAGTATTACACAGCACTGAAAATGACAAAATCATAGAATTTGCAGGGAAATGAATGGCATTAGAATAGATTATGCTAAGCGAAGCTATCCAATCCTTAAAAAACAAATGCCAAATGTTTCCTTTTATATAGAGAGAGCAAATAAGAAGAGAACAGGGAGGAAGAACATGAGAAAAATATTAAAACTAAACAGAGATGAGTGGGGGGAGAGAAAGGGAGAGAGAAGGAAAATTATATGGAAATGGTAGGAGACTACTCAATGTTACACAAAATTACATATAAGAGGTTGTGAGGCTAAAGAGGGGAAAACAAGGGAGAGAATTAAACAACAGCAGATGAGGTAGAGAGGGAAGATGGGAGGGGAGGGGGAATAGTAGGGGATAGGAAAGGTAGCAGAATTCAACAATAACTAGTATGCTATTATGTAAAAACGTGAGTGTGTAACTGATGTGATTCTGCGATTTGTATTTGGGGTAAAAATGGGAGTTCATAACCCAATTAAGTCAAATGTATGAAAGATGATATATCATGAGCTTTATAATGTTTTGAACAACCAAAAAAAAAGAATTGAATTTCCAATATTTGAGTCATATAACAACTTTATTTTTTAATAAAATTGTTTTTATTTGTTATCTTACTTGCTGGTATCTGCCTTTCAGTTTTAAAAAACTATGTGCTTTAGCCATTCATCCATGTAGTATGTAACAGAAAATTTTGAGTGTCTCCATATAACCAGATTGGCAAGGCATCAAGGTTTCCTTCACAAACAAGGTGAAGGCTTTGCCATTAGAAATTTAATATTCTGCAAAACAATTTTTTTTAACTTTTCAATTAAATTTCCAAAAAAATTTAGAAAAAAAAAAGAATCTAAACCCCACAGTAAGAAGGCCTCAAAGTGGAGAAGTGGAGCATTTACGGCAGGCCTATTTGATCACTGCTGGTTCACAGGAAGCGTGTTCAATCAACCCTGATGTTAGGCAAATGAGGGGCAAGGGAGCTTATTTTGGGCACTGGTTTGGATGTGCACCTCATGGAAAACTCCATCCAGAGGTTATGATGTGTGTTTATATGGAAAAAGATGAGGGCCATGTGGGAGTGTTTTGGTTTTAATTGTGGTCATTTGTGTGGTAGTTGGAAGAGATGACTGGGTCCACCTGGGCTTGAACTCTGGTGTGATTCCCCTTAGAGAATGAGATTTGGAACTGACTTCAGAGAAGTATTGCCATGAATGTTGTTGGGATTTCAGGAGGCCACGCATGAGAGTCGCCCTTGGAAACTGAGATCTTGGCCCAGAGAGGCGTTCCAGAGAGCACTGGGAATCTCAGCTAGGATATCACAGGTTTTATTCTGAAAGACCTGGCAGCCATCGTTGAGAGTCAAAACACACATGGACCTCACATTGGAGACCTCAATGGGCCTGGCTTCATGTGACAATTTGGCCACTCTTTGGGAAGCCTTGCCTGTGAGAGATCTCCAGATCCTTCATTAAAATGAGCTTCCTCAACATTTAATGGATCCTGAATGAATTGAAACCCACAGTACCAACAACTTCATATGTGAAAAATAGTTAGATAAATACCATGAATTTTTAGAAATTCTCATGACCAGGTGGCACTGGAGAACCTTTGGATGTCCTGTTGCTGATCATGAGTATACCAGACAGTGCCTTGATTGACTAGGTATCATGAAAATGGTGTAGAACAGAGATGCCAGTAAGTTGGAGCCTGATATGTAGTGGGCCTAGAGCAGTGGTGTGCAGGTGTGTGATAAAACATCTGTGGTGGGGCCTGTGGATCTGCCATTGACTTTCAAATGCCTTGACACAGACACGGTGCAGCCAGCAGACCCTTCTATATAAAGGCATCTTGTTATATGGAGATTTTTCACGGCAATGTTTAGAATCAGGTTGCTATGGTCAAGGGGCAAGCTATGTGGGATAGAAGCCTATTTGGTGCATTCCCATGCAGACACTGACCCACCACACGTGACAGAACTCCCTCCAGCACTGTGTCCCACTTGAACTCCTTGTATTTCGTGAAGCAAATACCAAACTCCCAGTGCAGCAGCAAGAAACACAATGAAAAGTCGAGGATGACCAAGTGGCTTCACAGTCCACATGGGGTGACACTTAGCCCCCGTGGCCACAATTTAGCTACAAAGAAAGAATTTAGCACTGCTGCCTCATGTTCATTGGAAAATAAGAAACCATGTCCTCCTGGTCACATAGATGCAGACCTAGCTTTGATGGTCTCACTACATCGGAAGTTAAAGCTCCTGAAAACAACATATATTTCAAGTGCCCAAGCTCAGAGGCAATTTCTCAAGAAGTGTTTAGGCCAGCAGATCTCCATGTTTGTGGAGTGTTTACCATGTCACTTACTTTTGGAAACTGCTCTATCAACTCCAAGGTTGTGAACTCCTGAGCATTTTCCATTCTAAATATATATTCACAGATTTTCTAACTCTTCTCCTCTAATTCTGACTTACTTGGGGCAAAGGGAATGTCAAGTCATTGTTCTGGATGAGAGAGGGAAGATTGTTTTGTAGCACATATTTGCATACACATTGGATTCATTTTCCAATTTTCTGTTTGAAATACTGAATCCCTGACACTAACCCATACCCTACTAAACTCTGACTACTAATCCTAATATAATGGAGAAAAATAACCCAAACAGAATAGAAATACAAGCATTTTAGAAGAAGCATGGTGTATAGTTGGAATTACCTTTTGCATGATATAAGGTAGGAGTTATAAATCTAGTCAATTATTTGTTGAAATAATTTTCCATGTGTTTTTAAAGTTAAGAAAAATGTGAATTCCTGTCTCCCTTTCTCTGTAGCCTATTAAGCAAATGTATTTTTATATGCACAAATAGAATCCTACCTGGTTTCACATATACATTCTTGTGAGGTGGCTGACTTGGCAGATACAAATTGTGAGAAGAGATCACTCCTCCTAAACGCTGTTTTAACTGAAAATTGAACCCATGGGTGAGCTTCCTAGATGAACAACACTATACACATATTCATGTTCAGTAAAATGAATATTTTGGGATATGCGGATGAGTTATTTTTCATGATGAATTTCAATTGGCATATATATTGCTACATTATAATGTGTGTGTTTGTGTGTCTATATATACATTATATATATATATATATATATATATATATATATATATATATATATATTCTCCAGATTTACCAAAATATGAAATATATGTGTCTTCTTATACACTGCCTGAATTCATTCATATTCATATATGTGGATTTATAATCAACTTTTAATAAGTTTATTCTCAGAAATATACATCCACTGAAATAAATATTTGTTTCCTAGTACTGAAAACTAACTTCAGGGAAGGGTGCTTACAAATCCTAATATTTCTACAGTAACTGACCAAGTTTAACATCAATGCAAGTAGATTCCTATTGGATATGGTGTGTTTATTAAAGTTCATTTTAATCAAACCTGGTACGTTATTATTTCTTCAGTTTATAGACATCATAAATTATATCCTTTCATTCACAAGTTCACAAATTTATAAACATTTGGTTCACTTTCAATCACTTCCTCCTTCAGAACACTTATATTTCTCCATGTTTCTTGACTGGTCTTTTCACTAGACTTCTTTCTAAAGACATTATTTT